>NW_023270389.1:13882303-14018847 GCF_011800145.1 Mirounga leonina
ACCTGAGCCGAAGGCAGACGCTTAACGACTGAGCCACCCAGGCGCCCTGATTCAGGAACTTTGTTAATAGGAAACTCCTGCTGAGGATCACCTGGCTGGGGGGAAGACAGCCCTCTGCGCTGTTCCTCGTTGACGCCTTACCTGTTCCTGAAGTAGTACTGCTGAGCTACGAACTCCGACCGAGCTTGCAGCCGAGCTAACGTGGCCATCGCCTCCCGGCGGCTGCCCGAGAGCGGGTGTTACTATCGGTCTCCACGGCAACCGGGCTAAACCATAATGCGGGCCCCGGGGGTTCAACTTCTCGTGGACTCCACTGTTGTTTTCCACCCCGTTTCAGTTTGCAGAACACTAGCAGAAAAATTAAGAAATCTATGTAGGAAAAGGTTCCTGGGATTCGCCTCTCTCTTTTCTGTGAGCAGAAGGAAGAGACTCCAGGCGAGGAGGGCGGTGGGGGAGGAGAGGGAATGGTTGCTCCCGGCATCCGGTTTCCGCCTCCCGCCTGCTTCCGGAAGCTCCGCTCAAAATGCTGAACTGCTCTTGGAAGTCGCTGGTGCTCTGGTAGTTGGAGTCTGTTCTCGGGCCGGAGCCTCGAGGCCAGGCGCCTGGGTGTCGTTAATGTTCGGGGCCGCCGGGCGCCAACCGATCGGAGCTCCAGCCGCCGGGAACAGCTGGTGAGGCTGGCGGCCCTGAGGGTGGGAGATCAGGAAAGGGTGTGAGGGCCGGAGGCCGCTGGACCTGGAATGGAGGGGGAGGGAGTTGTGATGGATGATCTGAAGACACTTAGGCCTTGCTCTCACTCGTGCCTGGGACGGAAGCGATTTGAGGAAGGCGTCGAGGTGTGTGCTAAAGATCTGTGAAGGGATACAGTAAATGCTTTCTGATTGCCTAACACTCTGCGGTATTTGGGGAGTAAAGGTCTCTCTCTAGTTCGAGAGCAATTCATCTCGTTGATTGTTGACAAGGCTACGGACAAAAGAATTTCTGTTAACATAGGCCTTATTCCCTCACTTCCCTTTTTTAATTTACTAGATTATACCAGGTGTCTTGGAAGATCAAATCCCAGAATTGTAGAGTTCTGGAAGTTTAGTGCTGGAAGAGACCTCCTCACCCACAAACACACACTCTTTTTTTTTTTTGCAGTGGGAGTGACCTACCTGTTTCTACTCCTTGAAAGTTCCATTCTAGTTCAAATGAGACATGTATGAGTGTTCCCTAAGAACATATAAATGCCAGGATTTGTTTGGGGTTTGACTGTGTCTGCAGTACCCCATCACCAGTGCCCCTTTGGAATAATTGCTTTGACTTTTCAAAGTGCTTTCACAAATTAATGCGCTTTATCTTCATGACAGTGCTGTGACAGGGGATTATCACGAGCACAAGTGAGCTGTCCAAAATTGCCATGCACATTCTGGGGCTAGAAGCTGGGTTTTGGATTTCTGTATTTGGAAAACTCTGTGATGCCAGGCCTATTTTCCCCCAAGACCTTTTCCTCCAGGCATACACAGGACAAGCAGTGAAACGAGCAAATTTCCCACTGACAGTGTCAAACAAGAAGCATTGGAAAACAGGTGAACTATGGCTGAAAAAATGTATGTCCATTCTTAGATTCTGCAGAGAATGAGACCTTGAAGGATTCTAGGAGTCTGTGATCTCAAAGATGTTCTTTGCATCACCTATCACTACAAGTGAAAAGAATATCTTGCCTAAAATGTTTTGAATGAGATTAGATCATTCTGTAGAACCTTTTATAATGGGGATAGATTTGGTGATACTTTTAAAATCTCACATTTTCCAGTGAGAAAGCAGGAAGTACTTTTTTAAATGAGCCATATTTTTTAATGGTGTCCTATGGCATTAGCATAAAATAAAACCCTTCTTACGTGTTTAGTATTTTTAGTTTTGACAATTGTATATATTGTGTCATCACCACACAAAACAAGATATAGGACATTTCCATTACCCCTGAATTCCCTCTTCAGTAATCTAGTAGGTGCCTTTCTTAATGTTTTGCCATTCGATCAATACCTTGTTAAGGGAGCGAGACAAAATGTGCTATATAGATTGGTCTGCTCTTGCTGTAGTGATACTGATGTGTAGGATAGATGACTATTTAATTAAAAAGTATGACTTCCTCTCCCTTTCACCTTCTACCCAGATTATAGTTAGGTAACTCCTTATGATACAGAGAAACCGTCCTTCAGTTCTCTTAAAGTGCTTATCTTATTTTTAGTTATCAGCATAGAATTCATTCATTCTTATGGCATCAGAGTATAACATAGTGCCTAGCGCTGAATCAGTGCTTCTGAATGAAATTCTTTTCCTTCATTGATCAGACATTTACCATACTATGAGTGTATTATGTTTTATCCCAGTTATGAAGTCTCAGTGCCACCAGGGATGCTACTACTGAGTCGTTACTTAGTGCCAGGTTTTATGGACATATATCTCCTGTAAACCTTTTGAGGTGGGTGCATTCGTTTTTTTTGCATTTTAGAAATGGTGAAACAGGAACAAATATAGTTTAAATAACTAGCCCAAATACCATATTCGCATCGTGATCCTGGTATATCTAAAAACAAATCTTAACCATCCTGGTATATGTCCTATTTGTCTGACTACGGTACGCTATTTCAGCAATATCTAAACTGGAAAGAATATGCTGATTTTTTAACTCACCTAGAATTCCTGTTAGACTGACGTCCCATCTTGACTTCAACTTTTTCTCCAATGTCAAGGTTAGATTTTCAGTTTTTAGGCACCAAATGGGTAAATAATAGATGATTTATCTTTCTTTAACAATTTGTTGAAAGTAGAACTGATATTTTATTTTGTAATTTATTCCTAATTACAAGTTTTATACAATTAAATAATAAAAATCCTATGATTTTTGTGTATGTCAGGAAATGAATATATTTTTTGTGCAAGTTGTTCCTGTAAGTGGTTTATATTATATTTTTACAAAACATAGCTGAGAGTGTCTGTCTCCTTTTCCTGCCTCATTATTCACATACAATTTTGAAATTAAGGGCCAAAAAGCATAAGTATTTTGGTAAATTGTAAACCTGCCTTTTAAAATTTGATTAATTTAATGGATAGATCATACTTATAATTTAGATACACTTTTACTACTTTTTACTTTATTAGTGACTTATATTTAAAGTCAATTTCTGGTTGGTTTTTGAGATTCTAAAGGTTGAACTAAACAAATTTTACAATTAAGTCCTTGATGAAAATACTGAATTATTATTGATAATATGAACTAAACTATAGATTTAAATTTATGTGGTTTGCTTTAAAAAAAAAAAAAAAAAAACCTTAAGAATAAACTATATTAATTCTGGATCTTTTTTTCTTTTTTCTGTAGTTTCATTCCTATTTAGTTATTATTTGGATCTTTAGGTCTGAAAAACTGCATAGTGGAAAATGTGCATTTTTTTTAAATAAATGCCTATTTTCTTTTTTTTTTTTTTGTCATTTTATCTTGAGGTGAATGCAATACTATCAGGTATGTTTGAGTCAGGTTTCTGTTTCAACAATGAGGAATCAAAGCAATGGCCAGTGTGATTTTGGCCAAGGAACTCATTAATATTAATATAGCTTCTTAGCATTTTTATGAATGTCAAGCTGGAAACTTTTAAACCATCTTTGATGATTTATCCTTTACCACCACATTTACTTAGCTAAAAAATTAAGAGTGTCTGCCTTGTTAATGTGGCAGAAAATTTGAAATCTGGATTGTCTAAATTTTTAGTGAAGTCATACTTTTTCCTGTTATTCATTCATTCATTCATTTAATCATTCATTGGTCTGTTCATCCAACAGATCTTTTTTTAACATCTGTTCTGTGTCAAGCATTATGCTAGATACTTGTAATAAATATTAAGTTGTCTTCATTCTTATTCTAGAAATTCAGAATATATTATATATTCAATAAATATTGAATAGTTACCATGTATGATCAATGAATGAGACTCATCTGATACATATTAGAAACTTGCCTAGATGTGCTCTAATATATGCATGTTGACATGAATTGGAATGAATTATTTTTTAGACGCTAAATTATTTGTTTGTTTTAGACTTGGTCTTTATTTCATTTAGGCAGCTTCTTATTCGGTAGTTTACATTTGGAAAGTGATTAGAGTGTAAGAAGTTTTGAATGACTCTTGAAGTCGTTAAATTAAGTTGAAATCAGAAGAATGTTTTTCAAATTTAAAGAATAAATGAGCTTGCCTTATTAAATGACTATCTGGAAAGTAGAATTAATACTTTTTTCTAAAGCCATGTATGATTTTTTTTTTCCCCCCAGATGGCTCGTTAAGGAGGAAAGAAGGCTTTCTGGGTGTTCCTGTGGTAACAAAATAGCAATTGCCATTAGCACCTCCAGTTGAGTGCAAGTTAGGGGAGCTTTGGGGCCCATTATAGGAAATGAGCTTTTTCTCTTTGGTAGAGAACCTGAGACTGTTCACTTGGAAGGATGATTTTCTATAATTTATTTTTTTTATATTTGTATATCTGTATAGGACTAACTCAGATACACAGCATTCATTTTTTGTTTTTTAGTTGTTTTTTTTAAGATCCTTGAAAATCTTTAAGGCGTGCACAAATTTCTTGAAATTGCATGCAAGATTTTTGCAAATGTCTTTTATTCCCCTTCTCCCCATGATTCACAGTGGTTCAAGAACACAGAAAGGATAAGGTCTGTGCTTTTATTATTATATCCTCAGGACTCAGTGTGGTATGTATCATATTCATTGATCATACATGGTAACTATTCAATATTTATTGAATATATAATATCCAGGTAGTGTGGTTCTACCTTAAAAGCAAAATGATTTGGTATTTCAGTGACCACTTTATTTGGTATAGAGGTTGTTGAAAGATGAAATAACTGCTCTCACACATAAGTATCCACTCTCATCCCACAGAATCCCTTCAAGGTAGAAATTATAGCATTTTTATGATGAATAAACAAAATCAGAAAATAAGTAATTTGTTCCAGGTTCTCTGGCTAATAGTCAAATTTAGCTTCCAGATTCAGAGATTTGACTTTAAAGCTCCTGTTCTCTACAGGTTCCTCCCAGCCTTTTCGCCCACCTAGAGAATTCTGTTCCATATGCATTGGCTAGTGTTAATGTAAAGTTACAATTATTTACATGTTTCATAATAAGATATGTTCCCCTACCTCCCTGCTACCTCTTTCAAAAAGAGAAAAAGTTAATTCTGATTAATGGTTTAAATAGGTAGGTCAAGGAATTTCTAAACTAGCTTAAATGTTAACATTTAATGTTAGGGTTATTCTGTTTTTCCTAAGATGGCCTTCCCCAAGATATATAAAAGGATTTAAATTCTGTTAATCATTCAATAGGTTACTAGACTGAGATAAAGACTTACTTTGACAAATATATTACCACTAAAGAAGGGAATTTATAAATTGTCATGAGCAGCAGAAATTTTAATCAAACTTAAAATAATTCTCGCAGATAATATTTTGTTGAATTAGTCATGAAATTTAGCCCTTGATGTGGCATCTTTAAGGCTCACTGTTTGCATGTTTTAGTCACCCATTGTCTTGATCTATACTCTTATATGTTAATTTTAATTTGTACTTTTATGACCAAAGAACCTTTCCTTTCTTAAGTAAAAGGTAACATGAATATCGAGACATGTAATTCTGAAACTATTTTCTTAAGCTTGTGATCAGTCATAGCATACATTCATCAGCATAGCTCTTGACTAGGTACTCCTCATACATTGTTTTTGTACACATTGAGTTTTTAGTCATATAGAAACTAACACATAAATGACTATTTCCTTAAATTTTTAAAAGCCAGTTAAGCAATGGTATTTAGCAACATTTAACTTCGTTTTAGCACTCCACTGCTAGAGTTACTTAACTTTGTAGAAGAAATAATCTGTGTTTTACAGAGATGAAGATGAGAATTTTACCATGTACTAGGTGATAAAGAATATTTGATTTCTTTTTCCTTATCTGGATATTTGACAGTTGTAGTCAATTACCTTTTTTGTTATATCTGAAATATTTTTGTTTTTAATGAACTTGTTGGGTTTCTTCAGTAGACACACATATCTGTCGTCTTATTATGTAATTATTTTTGTCATTGTCCAGGCAAAGAAATCGTTCCCTAATTTTTCTGTAGTTGCTATATTTTATCCTCTTAGGAATAGTAGTTATTGCTAAGAGAGTCTTCAAAAAGTAATAGTTGTTGATAGAGTAGTTAGCTGTTAGTTATTGGGGGGGATCAGTTTTGGCTTTCTTGGGCTTCATCTCCTACCATGCCTGCTTATACATTGTTGACTGCTATTTGAGAGTCCTTGGTTTGTCAGTCAACTGCCAGTCCTTTGTGAACATATGAACAGTAAGTTTGGACTAAGGCAGCTTCCTGAGTCTTCTTTCTTGAACCAGAAACTTTACGTAACGTACTACCGCCTACACAAAACCAAAATGCCTGTCTACTCAGGTCATTTCCTTTTACAGAATCCAACTTTATATAGATAGTGGGACTATAATTCTATTCATTTTGAGTATTTTAAGAAAGCCGTTAGTTAACGGCTATCTTAGATATTATACCCAATGCAAACTATTCTCAAAAGATATCATTTCCATTGAATTCCAAATGAAGAGAAATTGTTTTATAAATGTGACTATTATTCAAATTAACTAAGTGGTAATTCACTTAATTTTACTATAATTTAAACTTTACAAGTATGAATGTTTAATAAACACAGGTTTTTATACAAGAAAGTTATATATTTCCAGGTTTCCTCTTAAATAGGAAAGACCTTATTTAAGAAAATATCTTGAAGATAAAGTGTTTCCATACAATGATTTTCAGTGTTACTGCCAAGGAAATAAATGAGCTATTGATCATGTGATGGTCCCCTATAATGACTTTATTTCTGTGAGGCCAGTTGATGCCAGTTTTCCCTGAGAGATATAAGTGAAGCAGCTTGACTGACTGACTGACTCTAATATTATTGGCTCATTAACAGGGGTTTTGGCTTGAAGGAGTCTGGTTAGTTGAAACTGAAGGGGAAAAAAGTGGTTTGAACTCTGAATGGCACGTATGTTAAATGTATTTTTTGTGTGTGTTTTTATGGGGTTTTTAAGAAGTCTTTTTCTTTCTTTTTTTTGAGAGAGAGTTGGGGGCGGGGGGAGAGAGAATATCTCAAACAGGCTCCACACCCAGCATGGAGCCAGACATGGGGCTGTATCTCACAACTCTGATTGTGAGATCATGACCTGAGCCAAAATCAAGAGTCAGACACTTAACCAACCAAACCACCCAGGTGCCCCAAGAAGTCTTTTTAAAGTAATTGTTTTACTTGATAGTCATATCTGATTCCTATTTGAGTAACATCATGGAATAAATTGGGTTCTTCTGGTTAAAAGTTTTTTAAGGTATTTTATTTTCTCAAAAAAAAAAAAACAGTATAAAATCAAGTAAGGTGACAATTTTAATGATGTTATAAAGAAGTTTTGCTTACAGGGGCACCTGGGTGGCTCAGTCATTAAGCGTCTGCCTTCAGCTCAGGTCATGATCCCTGGGTCCTGGGATCGAGCCCCGCATCCAGCGCCCTGCTCCATGGGAAGCCTGCTTCTCCTTCTCCCACTCCCCCTGCTTGTGTTCCCTCTCTCGCTGTGTCTATCTCTGTCACATAAATAAATAAAGTAAAATAAAATAAAAAGTTTGGCATACATTGTTAGTAATACCATGAGTTATATTTTCCTAAGCTATGTTTGTTACAGCAATATTTTTTAAATGAAATTAATTGAAGATAAATTTCAATGGATTGAATCTGATTGCTAACCCTTATCTAATGTTAGGACCACCACATTTTCTTTTCTAATGTAAAGTACTAGATTATAACTTCCGAAGTAACCTGCAATTTTAGTTGGAGATTATAATCATGCATTGAGTTAATTTCACATTAATATTTAGACCTAGTCATTCACCCATTGATAAGAAAACTAAGTCTTCAAAAAGTAAGTTACTTGAGAACCGGATGATACTGAGTCTTCTTTTAGACAAAGGATCTTTATTATAATACATGTTAAAGTGGCTTCCAGTGAATTTTATTAAAGGTGCAGTATTATATTCAGAGATAATAGGTCTTTCGGACTACATTTCTTCCAAAGAAATAGTATTAAAGGAAATGAACAAAATATTTTTTGTAATAAAAGGAAAACAAAAGGGTGATTATTAACATAGAGGTAATGGAGAAAAGACCCATTTGGATCAACGTAGTCAGAACTGTAGCCCTTTTTTTGGCTTAATGCTAATTCCTATTAGACGCATATTTCTTTTTTTTTTTTTAAGATTTTTTATTTATTTATTTGAGACAGAGAGAATGAGAGAGAGAGAGCTCATGAGAGGGGGGAGGGTCAGAGGCAGAAGCAGGCTCCCTGCTGAGCAGGGAGCCCGATGCGGGACTTGATCCAGGGACTCCAGGATCATGACCTGAGCCGAAGGCAGTCGCTTAACCAACTGAGCCACTCAGGCGCCCCAGACGCATATTTCTTATAATCAAATGCAAAGATCTGAAACCTGAGTAACATATAGGACCCTTTTAGTGGTTCTGTAGAGTTTGTTTAAAATATATATTCGAATCGCCACATTTTTTTTTAAAATGTGTGTCCGTATAGGTTTTATTCATTCAGAATGCCGAAGGAGATCTGGAAAATACAAACCCACATTAAATGAGACACTGTCTCCATTTAGTTATTTGCTTACAGTGTACATTTTACTGATGGCTACAGCATTGGTTCTTCAGATTCAGCGTACCTCCACCACTTTTACTGCCCTGTGCCTTGCGTTGATTCAGGTCTTCCATTCCTATTTTCTGTTCAAAAGAATATAATGCCTAACTGTGAGTCATTTGACTTTACATAGATGTATATTAAATCTGTCTGAACAATTAAAATAGTACCACCTGCTGCTACAACACTCATAACAAAAATGAGAACTGGGTACTGGAATTGTGTAGTACTAGAATTCTGTTCTTGGCTGTACTTCGTTGAGCATTCAGGCTCCAGAACCAGATTGCTGGAGTTTGAAACCTGTTTCTACCATTTCCTAGGTGTGTCACTTTGGGCAAATTGCCCTTAACGTCTCTGTTTCTGTGTATCTCATATACCACCTTATAGGGTTATTATGTGAGAATGAAATGAGCTAATGCATGTAAAACACTTAAAAATGGGCATAGCACATAGTAAGTACTTGTATTAGAAGCTGTATGTGTACATCACCTTATAAGTAGTAAATCCAGTTGAATTACAATGTGTGTTTGTTCTCAGGTTGTTAAAATGAAAAGACAAAGTTTAAATTTGTTATAGGGAACTTGCAAATGCCTAAAATTATAGATGGTACAGACTATATAAACCAGGGGTCAGCAAACTATGGCCAGCCATCACTTCGTTTTGTAAATAAAATTTTATTAGAACATAGCCATACCTATTCATTTATGTCTCACCTAGGGCTATTTTCACCTTACAGTGGCTGAAGTTGAATGGTTATGACAGAGACCTAATGGACTGCAAAGCCTAAAATGTTTACTATTTGTCCCTTTACAGAAAAGTGTCTACACCTTCTGTAGACTTGGAAATTATATAGACCTCTGTAGTTGAGAATATTTTGATCCCTAGGTGCTTCTAGAACTCAGAAATGATTGTTCATGATCTTTAGAAGAAAGATACATATTTGAATTACCTATAATGTTTAAAAATTAAAAAAAATTTTGGGCACCCCATCACCAACTGATTTAGAATTTTGGGGAGTTGTGTTTAGAAAGGGTCAGTATAATTTTCCTAAAGAATGCTTTTTATCCTAACTGACAAGTAGATAATTTTTTTCACTGGTAACATACGTAGTTCAATGGTTTTTGTTTCTTTTTTTTTTTTTTTAATTTGTTTATTTGACAGAGAGAAACACAGCAAGAGAGGGAACACAAGCAGGGGGAGTGGGAGAGGGAGAAGCAAGCTTCCCACTGAGCAGGGAGCCCGATGTGGGGCTGGATCCCAGGACCTTGGGATCATGACCTGAGCCGAAGGCAGCCGCTTAACGACTGAGCCACCCAGGCACTCCTCTTTTTACAAAAAAAAAAAAAAAAAAAGCCAAGAGATTGTCTCAGAATGAATTATAAGAAAAATGATGGGCCATTTTAGACCAACGAGGCTCCAGTTTTAATAAGAACATACTTTCTGCTTGACTGAGTTATGAGATTAGTGTGGCCTAAATATATGTCTAGTATCTGGTTAAACTCTTTTTTTACATATATTACAACAAATTTTGAAAGTACCTGTCAATCTTTCCATCTCCCTCATATATCATAGTAGTGACTGGGTAGACCATGTGGTGAGTAGAGAATTGTACAGCTTCCTTCTTCATTTAGAAATCGTTGGCGGGGAGGGGGTAGTTGGAAGAAGGATTGAGAAAGTTCTGTATCTGTTCTAGGAAAACTAGGGAAAGGGCAGGAATAAACTAATGAACAATGATTTAGCAAAAATAACTTCCATAATTACACAGGAAAAATGAAATTACTGGGATATTTCATTGCTGATATTATGCTTACTGTATCTTGAAGTAATTCCTATGTTTAATGAAAGAACTTATACAAAAAGAAGGAGCTTAAAAATGAGTCAGAATATTTAAAACTGATATCTTGGATAGAAAAATCGCTTTTAAACATTTCTTTATAATAACTATTAATTTTAGACTTAGAGTGAATTGTCTGCTGTAATAAACTAGGTTAATACTGATTTCTTTAATTTTTCTTTCTTTCTTTAAAAATGTAGGCATTTCAGTCGAACCATGGAAGAACTGGTTCATGATCTTGTCTCCGCATTGGAGGAGAGCTCAGAGCAAGCTCGAGGTGGATTTGCTGAAACTGGTGATCATTCTCGAAGCATGTCTTGTCCTCTGAAACGCCAGGCAAGGAAACGGAGAGGGAGAAAACGAAGGTCGTATAATGTTCATCACCCGTGGGAGCCTGGCCACTGCTTAAGTGAAGGCACTGATTCTAGTTTAGAAGAACCAAGCAAGGACTACAGAGAGAATCACAATAATAATAAAAAAGATCACAGTGACTCTGATGACCAAATGTTAGTGGCTAAGCGCAGGCCATCATCAAACTTAAACAATAACGTACGGGGGAAAAGACCTCTATGGCACGAATCGGATTTTACTGTGGACAACCTTGGGAACAGAACTCTGCGCAGAAGGAGAAAGGTAAAACGCATGGCAGTGGACCTCCCACAGGACATCTCTAACAAACGGACCATGGCCCAGCCCCTTGAAGGTTGTAGAGATCAGGACATGGACAATGACAGAGCTTACCAATATCAAGAGTTTACCAAGAACAAAGTCAAAAAAAGGAAATTGAAAATAATTAGACAAGGGCCAAAAATCCAAGATGAAGGAGTAGTTTTAGAAAGTGAGGAAATAAGCCAGACCAATAAGGACAAAATGGACTATGAAGAGCAAAAAGTTTCAGATGAACTCATGAGTGAAAGGTGACTTTTATATTCTCTAAGTATAAAAATATGTGTCTCCATTGTTTGTGCTTGAATGTGTTTTGTATTTTAATTCTATTTTAAAATTATTATTATAATATAAAATATAATAATAGTGATATTACTGTTTAACCATGGTTATATTTCCTTATAATTTACGATGGTTAGCACAAAACAAAATTGCTTATTTGATTTACACGAAGTCTTTTGGTTGTGTTATAAAGATTTTAATTTTCAGCTATAAAGAGAAAAGGAAAGGGTTTTTCAATGGGGACGAATGTGCTTTTGAATAGCAGCACATTTGTAATTCTTAGAATTGGATTTATAATTATTTATTTGTTTAATTATAGAGCTTTATTTAGCCTTTGGTGCTTTTTAGTGTCACAATTTATCAGTTTATTTTGATTCTTGAGAATCAAAAGTTGATACCACTTCAATGTGTATGGCTTGATATTTTAAAAAGTCTGTAGATTGCTGGGAATTCTGATCATTTATGAATTGTAAAACCTAATTCTTGTCATTAGACAAATGAGAAAAGCAATGATCCTTTGGCAGCTAGTCTAATCTACTTATTCTAGAAAGCAGGTATAGCACAATAATTGTTAAGTACTATTTTGACAGCGTCAGAAGGTAAGTGATCATTTTTCTTTTACACAGAACTAATGCTACTGCAGTAAATGAGAAAGTATTGACACTGTTCATCCTTTTAGGCATCTTCTTAAAACCAAACACAGAACTATGATCCAGAAAAAAAAAAATTCCTTACTGGGAAAGAATATTTTATTTTAATTTGCAAGATTGGCATCATTTTAATCATGTAGATTGTGAACTATGGATTTAATATATATATTTAATATTTATATATATATATATATTTGCTTATAAATATGATTACAAACATGAATCGGACCTGGTAAAAGTTTATAGGATGGGCCCTTTATAAGAGGTGGTTTGCTATTTATGTAATTTTTCTGAAGAAGTAAAAATTGCTCCAAAAAAAAAAATGTTTAAGGAAGACTTTGAACAGTTTATGGTATCTGCTTTTCTTCCAAAAAAGCTGACATTTTTATACCAGAATGAAAATTATTTCTATGGTAGTGTTGGGCCACTGTGACTGAGGACCACTTAGCCTGACTTGTAAGTGATTAATTTGCTCAGTTGCTGGGAAGGGAGGGTGTGTGGCAGTGGAGATAAGTGTCCATTTCTGGATTATTTACAGATTACTTGCTTTTTGGATTGATCCTCCAAGCCCCTCTTTTATTGATGTCTGCCTTTTATCGACAGATACCTACCCTGGAAGAAAAATGAGATGAAACTCTCTTCATTTTTCTTCATTGTAAAAAATATTTGAGTATCTATTAGGTATGATCAGGCTACCCAGCAGTCAACAGCCCAGGTACAAATTTTCAAAGAGGATGTTTTCACTCCAGAATAACTTTTTTAAATACTTATTTTATTTTATTCGTCTTTTTTTTAGGTTTATTTATTTTAGAGCACACTTGGGGGGCGGGGGTATGACAGAAGGAGAGGGAGAATCTCAAGCCAGCTTTGTGCTGAGTGTAGAGCCTGACTCGGGGGCTCAGTCTCACAACCCCAAGGTCGTGACCTGAACCAAAACCAAGAGTCGCACACTTAACTGACTGCACCACCTAGGTGCCCTTTCTTTTATTTTAAACTTAGCTATGTAACTATTTTTATTGTCACCAAAGAGCTAGATGCATATTCCTTCTGTGGGAAGATTACTAAATAAGACAGATCCTGTTGCCTACAGCCCCATAGTTTGGAATAGCAGATAAGCAAACGATGAAAATGAAGTGTGCTGCATAGAAAATACTGGTGAAGGAGGACTTCCTGAAGGAGCTGAGGTGTAAGCAAGCACTGAGTGTTGTTCAGATATTGGACAGGGAGGGAAATGGCGATCCTGGATAGAGGGAACAGCATGTGCAAAGGCTTGGATCGTGAAGCAAAGTGATGTATCTGGGAAAGTACATGTAATTGATTATTTCTAGAACAAAGTGGTGGTTGAGGCCACAGCAGTAAGCATGTCATGAAGGCCTTGTGTGCTATGGCAGTTTGGATTTCATCATGTAAGTAATGGGAAGCCAGTGAAGAATTTTTAATTATGAAGAAACTCAATTAGATTTACATGTTCTCAAGGAACATGATCTCAGTAACAGTGTTTTATTTAGTTTTCACTGACCTCGAATCCATCCTTAGGTGAGGGGTAAATTATGGCAGTGATAGTAGAGGGAAAAGAAATAGAGCAATTTTAAGAGTTGCAATCAATGGAAGGTTCACTATATTTGGGAGGATGAATGAGAAAGAAGATTCTCAGATGATGTGTTGGTTTCAAGAATAAAAAATACAGGAAATGAACAGATTGGGGCAGAGGATTGGGATTGCTGTACAAACATTAATTTGACAGCCATTTGTGGAATATATCATGCTAAAAAAAATGGGAAGAGGTGTCCTTGGAGATAAGCCATAATGGCTGTCAGATGCTGAAAATGAAAAACCTTGCTTCATTAGAAGTTCTTGTTCTGATTTATTGAACATGCTAACAACTACATGATGTACTTGGAGCAACTAGCTAGATGTCAATGAAGTGAAATATAAATAAGGAAACATATTGTTTAAAACACGTGTAAAAAGATCCCAAATGAAGACAAGGATTGTTAGGGACTAAGCTGCTCTTAGGGGGGAGTCTGATTTCCTTCTATCTTTAAGAAGAGTAAATAAGATAAAGACAGAGAGGGAGGCAGACCATAAGAGACTCTTAAATATAGGAAACAAACAGGGTTGCTGGAGAAGAAGTAGGGTGGGGGATAATTGGGTAATGGGCATTAAGGAGGGCACTCAGTGTAATGAGCACTGGGTGTTATATGCAACTGATGAATTACTAAATTCTAACCCTAAAGCTAAAAATACGCTATATGTTAACTAACTTGAATTTAAATAAAATCTTCAGAAAAAAAGAGAAGAGAGAGAAGATTGGGATACGAGTTGGAAAAAGAACATAAATAAAAGGACCAGAGATGGAGATGGGAAGAATTTAGGTAGGGCTCATCCATACAGAGCCTTGAAATCCACATTTAATCCAACAAGTATGGGGAAGTAATTTTAGATTTTTAATAGAAAATATTTTATTATTTTATTTAATTTATATATATATGCATAGATACATGCATGTTTTATAAACTTTTCCTTTTAGAATACTTTTGGATTTATAGAAAAGTTGCAAAGATAGTGCAGAGATTTTCTGTATATCCTGTTCCCATCTATCCTGTACCCAGTTTCCCCTGCTGTTAATGTCATACATTATTCTGATACACTTGTCAGAATTAATAAGCCAGTGTTGATGCATTATTAACAAAAGTCAGTACTTTATTAGAATTTCCTTGTTTTTCTTTAATGTCCTTTTTCTGTTCCAGGATCCCATCCAAGATGTCATAATATTTTTAGTCAGCAAGTTATATTTGTAAACAATGAGCCTGGTTGTATGTAGCATATTAAAAGAGGTAAATCTGAACTCAGAAATTAGAAATCCATTGTACCCCCCCCCCCCAGAAAAAGAGCACATAGTTTCACATCTCACAGTCCTTTATCTATAAATCTGAATTCTGAAAGCTGTGAAAAACTAACTCATTTGTGGCCAGACCTAGCTTGACCTGGATTTAATGTGGATATTCATTCATTTATTTGAAAAAATATATTAATAGGTTTGATTCTGGAGTTCTACCCCAGACCCCTATTAGGCATTTTAGAACATATCTTTCCAAAATTTGAAAAATTGTGAACTTTAAATACATGTTGCCTCAAGGATTTCAGAACAAGAATTGTGACTCAAGGTGTGTAGGATAAGGCCCTGTGTTAGGGTTGTGTTGATACAGGCAAACAAGAAAGCACTACGCAATCACAGAAGAGAAAAAAAATAAAAATCAACAGTAGTTTGGACAGCTGAATAGCAAAATGATGAAGTTTCCAACGTGTTTTTAATACTCAGACATCACTGTACATAGGAGAGCATGTGCATTTGTAAATAAGAAATTATGGATGTGATTGTCTAAGAAAGTATTCTTTAATTAACACTTGTGCAGTATAGGGAGCTTTATATATTCTCCTAACATGAAGAAAGTTAAAGAAAAATGGACTAACGTAGAGTTCCTAGGGGAAATGTACCATTTAATAAATCCTTATACTTTTTTATTTTTTAAAAATCAAATAATTGAAATGATATTCTATATTCAGAAAACATAGGGATTTAGTATGTACTATGGTGAGCACTGAATTGTGTAAGACTGATGAATCACAGACCTGTGCCCCTGAAACAAATAATACATTATATGTTAACAAAAAAATTTAAAAAAAAAGAAAACATTAGGGATTTAGATCTCATCTATAATTTTAATCCTAAACTCTCAATTTAAATATTTTTAAAACGGATTAATTTTTTTGAAGATTTTGTCTATTTATTTGATAGAGACAGTGAGAGAGGGAACATAAGCAAGGAGGAGTGGGAGAGGGAGAAGCAGGCCTCCCGTGAAGCAGGGAGCCCGATGTGGGGCTCAATTCCAGGACCCTGGGATCATGACCTGAGCTGAAAGCAGATGCTTAACGACTGAGCCACCCAGGCTCCCCACAGATTAATTTTTTTAAACAGATTAGTTTTGTTTAGTAAGTCAGGTTATAGGGTTGTACATGTTAACGGGAAAAGTATTATAAAATTCTCCTGGGGCAACTTCCTGATTGGTTAAAATTAAGAATTACAGGAAGAAGAGTATATGAGAATTTTTAAAGAACATTATCAATTTTCTTTAGAGGCCAAGCCTTTACTACATGATCTGCTTTTTTGTGGTTTTTTTAACTAACTAGATTTTCATATAAGCATGGCTTCTATTAGAACTAATAGTGACAGTTCATGTCAGTCGAATATCTCCTATTTGTTTTAATTTGTATGTGAAATAGGACTTTGTATCACACTCGAACTTCTATGGAAGTAGGAGAACCTGTTATTTTTACATATACTCTCCTTAATATTATTGGCAATATTCCGTATTTTGCTGTTTTTGCTCAGAGAGATTTTAACTTTGATTTAATGGATTGTTACCATTGTAAACTTTTTTCTTCCTTGCCAGGTAATAGAGTTGTTGTGCATTCTTAAGTAATGTCTTTTCTGGAATATTTGCAAATGTGGTCATGAAAAGTAATTTCATCTTGGGCCCTTGTATTTCATATGCTGAAGAAAGGCTTAGCCTGCTTTTGATTGAGACTTTCCCCATTTTATTGAGCAGTGGTGTTCCGGGCTCAGGCTGAATTGCACGGCGTAAGAAAGGAGCAGTGAGCATTTGATGAAAGCAGATAATAAAATACATCAATTGTGTCAGCACCTCGTTGCAGTCACATCTGGCTTACTGTCAGGGTCCCATTAGATTCCTGTGGTTTTATGTGCCAAAAATAATATGCTCTGTAGTTAATGGAACCAGAATATTTGCAGTTTGATTAAAAAAAAATCATCTTTTCTTTCAGATCTTTGTCAGGCTTAAGTTTCATCTCTGAGCTGCCATGTCTCTTTAAAATTTTACGACTGAGAGATCAATTGTTCTTTTGATCTGTTTTTTTGTTGTTTTTTTTTTTTCCTTTTCCCTTATTACAGTGATTCCAGCAGTCTCAGCAGCACTGATGCTGGCTTATTTACCAATGATGAGGGAAGACAAGGTACTGAAATGCTATTTTTTTATTCCTTTGGAAAAACGTCTTCATTTTAAAGTTGTGCTTATTACTAGTTATTTCTTAAGTTGATGATGGCAACCCATTTAACTTACACACACCTACTTAGTGGACTGGGGTTTAGTTCTTTTTATACTATGAACGGTATCCTGTCTTCATGACCCCTAAAGTAATTGATTATCTCCAAAAGCTAGCATGTGGAGCTAATAATATTAAGGGAGGATTATCTTCCTTAAGAAAGCTTTACATACCTCAGTCTTTACAGTTTTATCTCTTAGCAAGTTCACAAGACACTGGTTCTCATTCTCTGCCTGATTCCGAATGTATTTAATACTGTTTAAGCATTAGTAAAGGTGGATTTGCAAGTCATTTGTCATTTTTATTCAGCTGTGACATTTATTCATCCTCCCTAGTTTGTAAGTAATTAGACAGTTTCCATGAATTCAATATTGTGAACTGTTAAAACAGTCATGTCTTACAACTTAGGTCTTTTACATCTTTAAAGATCCCTGAAGCTTTTCACACGTTCACATGGCATTAGTTTGAAAACACCTATTTGGGAAGAAAACAGGAGAAACCTTCAGAGGGCAGGAGGCATACCTGCAAATGTTATCTGCCTTTCTTGAGAATCTTTAGAGGAAAGCAGTAAGTTCTTAGGGATAGAAAAAAGACCCCAAATTTATTGTTTTAAATTATAAATAGTCTATGGATAGGAAAAAAGAAGAAAATAATAGCTACCTAGGCATTTTTTTCTTAGTCTGTTCATTCCTCTTGGTCGGAATAAAATGAATTGATCATTCATTTTGGCTTACTTACAAGCGCATACATATTCCAGATAAATAGGTACATACTGCTTTAAAGACCATAGACTTTTTAAAGTTAAGAGAGTTTGCTGAAATGTGCTAGAACCTCGGGGCTCAGAGTGAGTTTGACTACCTTGATAATATACCTAAATTCTCATTTAAATACATGTGTCTACTCAGTTTTTGTAAATGTTGCATTTGGTAATGAAAGGAAATGAAAAAATTATTTATTTGACAGAGAGACACAGCAAGAGAGGGAACACAAGCAGGGGGAGTGGGAGAGGGAGAAGCAGGCTTCCCTCGGAGCAGGGAGCCCGATGCGGGGCTTTCCCCAGGACCCTGAGATCATGACCTGAGCCGAAGGCAGTTGCTTAACGACTGAACCACCTAGGCGCCCCCAAAAAAACTTAAAAAAAATAACTTTTGGACAAGTCTGTCCACCTTTGAAAAGCTTTGAATGGTTTAAAATAATATGCTAGCATTTATTATGAGCTTATTATATTTTACATTTCTAAGTGCTTTTTTCATTCAGTTTACTTTAGGTTTTTATATTATTCTTAAGAAAACCCTGGGAGATTCTTTTTTGGGAGGTATGATGAAACTTAGGCTCATAGAGTCGAGATACCTTCCCCAATGTCACATAACACTGCAATTCTAATTGGTCTGACTGACTTCAGAGCTCAAGTTCTTAATCTTTAGCTATTTGATTTCCCTGCTAAGAACAAGGTTGTGTATCACATCAAAAATAAAATAACCTCATTTTTGTATAATAACATTGTTTCAGTTGGAATCAAGATGAAAGGTAATTAGTTTCAAGTGACTCCCTTTCTTTTCTTGTACCTATACCTGTTCTAGGAAATGTTAATATAATTCTCAGTAAAAGTACTAATATTTATGTGCTTTGAAATGTGCCTTTTTTAAATTAATTTTTATTAAATCCTCAATTGAAATAAACTGGTGGCGTTGCTTTTCCAAATGCTTTAAACTTCACTCGCTCGTAATTTGAGGTATGGCTGTTTCTCGTAAAGTCATTTTCAGTTGAAGCTTTGTTTTTGTCCTAGTTTGCTTTTAAAAAATACTTGTACTAAGAGATTTTGGAAATCAGAAATCTCTTTCTGTAAAGGGAAAAACTTTATGGCAGTTGTGATGACCCTCTTAAAAACCAGAATTAATTTTTCTAAGAATCATGAAGACTTGAGTGAATCTAGGATCATATTCAAAAAACTATTTGCCACCTATTTTTAAAAGCCATCTGCCTTCTTCTGTATTTTTTGCCCTTGTTCCTGTTTTAAAAACAAAATACTGTTGATTCACATTTTCTTTTCAGTACATTTTAAACTGAATTTTAAATGGATCGTTTCTCCATGGTTACACTCGTGGGTGTTCCCAAAAGTCCACCTTACTATGGATAGTGTTCTGTCTTAAAAATACCTTGCTTGTCATAGTCCAGTAATAGTTTCTTTGTAAACTCTGTGGTATTGTCACTTTTCATTTAAAATCAACTTTTTCACAACTATTTCTTAATGAACTTAATCAGATTAATTTCATTTAGTCACATCTGTTCATAATCATTTCCCCTTTTACACTCCATACAAATCATGAAATTAAGCTAATTATATACCATTATCAGCTGCAGAGAACAGGTTCTACAGTTTTATACTTTAAATTCACTGTAGGAGATTAAGGCTTGTTTTTCTTTAATTTGGAAAGGGTAGTAACTTAAATGGATTTCTCTATAGTTTTTGCCCTAGAATTAACCTGTATTATTGTTTTTCACATTTTTTAATTGGTTCTAAAACATACCAGCTTATGTTGGCAGTTCTTGTTGTAGGGTTAAAAAACATTTTAATGAAGCCATGGTATAGAATGAGAAGTTTTCTGTATTGATTATGTAAATGATTACCAGGTAAAATACAGGATCCCCCGTTAAATTTGATTTTTAGGTATATAACAAATAATTTTTTAATATAAGTGTGTCCCATTCAGTATTTAGACATACTAAAAATTTTGTGCAGGTACTATATATTTATATGAAAAATCATTTCTCTGGAATTCAGATTTAATTGCTGTCTTGCATTCTTTAAACCTAAATCTGATAACTCCGTGTATTTGGATAATAAAACAGTCTTTGGGGGATTTCTTGTATTTGCACAGGTGATGATGAGCAGAGTGACTGGTTTTATGAGAAGGAATCAGGTGGAGCGTGCGGCATCACTGGAATTGTGCCCTGGTGGGACAAGGAGGACCCTACCGAGCTAGACAAAAATTTACCAGATCCTGTCTTTGAAAGTATCTTAACTGGTTCTTTCCCTCTTATGTCACATCCGGGAAGAAGAGGTCAGTAGCACTTGCTGACTGCTGAATATGGTGGGCTTATAGTGAATCTAGGAATAACCATTAAAAGAGGATAGGCTAAAATGGAAATGAAAGTGTCTAAACACAAGATGCTATAAAGACACATGTCAAACAGTATTTCAGCTACTACATTAATCATGCATTCTAATTATTAGAAAGATTGACTTGCCTCCTTGCTAGGACCAGTGTGAAAATGTTGAAATGTTAGAAAGGTAAATTAGGAGGAAAGAAAAGCCCTATTGAATAATACCATAAATCTTAAATAATCAGTGGTTGTGTGCTAAGCTCATTAGAACACTACTAGGCATTGCTTCAGATCTTTTAAGTGTGTTTTGCATTTTCCCCACTACTATATATATAAGACGTTTCCTACCTCCGACTTATTTTGAATTCTGTATTGATAGGAACAGTGATCATAGAATCTCCTAAATTGAGGACTTTGATTTTCCAGGTTTCCAAGCTAGACTCAGTCGCCTTCATGGAATGCCTTCCAAGAACTTTAAAAAATCAGGAGGGACCACAACTTCAATGGTAGGCATGCTTTTTTGTTTAATTGTCATGTTTGGAAATGTTTCCATTTCTATGGAATAAAAAGCCACATCCTCATCCTTTATTCATATTCTAATGTTATACTTAAAAATAATCCATTTTTTTGTAGGCTACAAACTGGACCAGTGAGATTCCCCTATAAACCAAATCTTCTAATGCTAATAAATTAGTTACGTTTTGAACATCTGGGGAATGACATTCGAGGGAACCTGGCTCCTGTCCTCTTCCCCTGGAGGAATATCACTGAAGTGAGAGCCTCTTTGATGAAAAGATGGGGCTGTTTTTGCTGTGGAGGACTGGTATTCTTCCTTTAGTCAGAAGTGAACCTGGTTGGGGAGGCTTTTTAGGGATCTAGGTTGGCCCAGGGTGGGTAGAACTACTGTAAATTTTATATATTTTTCTCTTTTATGATTTTTTTTTACATTGAACCCATTTATGTATTACTTGCTTTGCCAAAATACTAACAAAACCTAAAAAATGGAAAACTTCCAGATCTCACACAAGTATTCCTTAATGTTTATATTGTGACTGGTTAAGAACTAATTTTTACATCTCTGACTGTTGTAAATAAACATGATGCATTGACATTTATGGCTCATTTTTAGAGAAGTCTTATATAACCAGCATTATTTAAAATATTTGCATTTTACTCAGGGTATTTTAACAAGGGCTAAGATGAGTAGTAGGTAAGGTTGATAATCTTTACTAGAATTTCTGTTTTGTTCAGTTTGCTTTCTACTTGGAAAATCTGCTCTGTATTGCAAACCCATTGTATTTTATAGTATAGTGTTCATTGTACTACAAAAAAAAATCATCCTAGTTTTAAGCTAACTACAGTGATAACTAGTCTGTGCTAGTAGAATAATTTATTATTACTTTTTAAATTACCTGCTCTGTCTGATACCTGCAACCACTCAAAATCATCATTTTGGCTTAGAGCTTCTGGAAATCATGTGAAAGCTGGTATTTCAAATAATACTGTATGCCTCTGAATCATATTGTCATGTTTAAAAGTGAGAGCTGCTTGCACACCCTTGGCAGACCATATGTGTCACTGTGAGTGTCAGAAATACTTGCATGAGCTCATTTTCACAAGCAGAGGGGAAAATGTAACATTTCTATTGATGGTACAATTTAGACATTCTACAACATTCAGGCCATTTGAATTCTTCAAAATGGCATGTTAAAATGTTGAGTATTTTTTATTACGTTCCAATAATTGATGAAAACTGTGATTTAATACATGTATTTTTATATTGTTGTATGGATTAATTGTTAATTCAGCATTTAATGGCTAACTTAAATATGGTGATTGGGAAAGAAACTTAAAGTTGACATTTCTTTTACCTAAAGGTATTACAGTCTGAAAGATTTCAGAAAATGTATTAAGCAGAAAGCGTGTGACATCTTTTAGATTGCTTGTCTAAACTAGAGAGATTAAATATGATAAAGTGCAACTTCGAGTATCTTTACCTTTGCATATTTAAAGTGATATTTTAGAGGTACAATAATGTGGTGTTTGGTCATTGTAAGTAAGCTTTTTTTGTGCTATGTCCTTTAGAGTAAAAATTCGTGATTTTTTTTCTGAATTACATAAATGCTTTTATTTTATTTTGTATAATGACTGCCTTTTAGACCTGAATAAGTCACTTTAAAACCTTGGCCTATGAACTTTGCCTTACCAATCATGAATCTAGATGAATGCTATCTAGTTCTTGGTTCAGTTTTACCTATTTTTATTTTTGGTTCACTGCTTGCTTGAGCATAGCTGGGATTTGTAGCCCATTTTCTAGGCTTATTGCAATCTCACTGTGGTATTTTATAGAAGCTATTACATCTGATAGGCTAGCTTCATGGTATTGATGATACATGGCTTAACCATAGTAAAAGCTGCCTTCCCTCTCTAAATTGTAAAAAGGTGATTAAGTTTCACTTGATGGAGAAATACTATATATGTGTGTTTATCATGGAACAAGTGCATTAGGCCATAAACTGTTTTCCTGGTCTACATTTTTTTGTATTCAAATTTTACTGAAGACAATGGGCTCCTTCAGGTTTTCTTTCTTTCAATCCTGAATTGTCCTTGTTTGGATTTTTAAGTACTGTAATCTTTTTTTTTTTCAATAAAATATCTGACTTGGACAAGAAAGGTAAGAGTTCCAATTTGTGCTGGTATTTTTAAATTCTTCTGCTAAGTTTTGTTGTTGTTGTTGTTCTCATGCTGTCCGTATTGTATGTAACAGTCTAGTCTTAAAAATCATAATCTCACAAAATAGTCATATTTAAACAGTACCCATGACATCCAGAAATAAGAATTAAATTTAATTCCTCAGACTTTCACACTGGAAAGCCAGATTGCTTTGAAGAGAGATTAATTTTCTGAGCAAAGGCAGACACATGTAGCTACACCCATGAAACAGAATGGCAGCGAGAGGTTTCTTTCTCTTATGCAGATGAGTGGTGACTGCACAGCTAGTCATGACCTCTGACAGAAATGACTGAAGAGTCTTTCACTGAAATATTAATGGGAACATTCTTGGGGGAAAAGTTTTCAATTGGATTGTTCATTATTCACCATAGTTATGTTCTCTAAAGTCGCCCTGAACACTAATTAGCAAATACTGAACCATTGCTCCTAAGGGAAATACCAGGTTAGGTTCCTGTGAGCCTCCGGTCATGACATTTTTATCAGTCGATCAATACATAACCTTGTTTTACGTATCTTTGTGTCTAGAAACACCTTACTTAATATATATAGTTGATTCATTAACATTGAACTCATGACCAACAGCACTATAACCCATGCCTGAACAAGCTGATCTAATGCGTGTATTTCTCCTCAAGGCACGTCATGGCCTTCTTGTGCTTAGGAACCCATGTCAGCACTTCAGCCCTGTGCTTGGGGTTCATTTAAAACAATGAATTGCAAAAAACACAAAATTGAAAAATGGGGCACCAAATAAACCACAAAAACAACACTTGTGTACAGAGTTAGAGCTGAAACAGGAATGGGTACTGTTGTCTTTTTTTACCTCAGTGGGGAATGCACGCATGCACCAGGGGACAAATTTTTCAGTGCTCCTGAATGACCCTAGAAGTGCTACAAGAACTGACTTGAGAGTGGGGCGTCTGGCTGGCTCAGTCGGTGGAGCGTGCGACTCTTAATCTTGGGGGTGTAAGTTCGAGCCCCACGTTGGGTAGAGAGATGACTTAAAAATAAAATTTTAAAAAAGAGAATTGATTTGGGGCTACAGATATATGTTAGTGAGTAGGCAAATTTGTACATGTAGAACTCTCAAATGGTAATGAGGATTGACTCTATTTAGTTTTGTCAAGGACAAAGTGGTATTACAGAAAAGTTAGAGGTTTTGGAGTCTGAACTTGGTGAATCCCCACTCTGGTTCTTCTTTTTACTTTTAAAGACAAATTGAACCTCATCTTCTCTTTCTGTTAAATAGAGACAATATTTAATTTGCGGAAGTGTTGTCAGGATTAAATGAGGTTATTTGTACATCATAGGTCCAGAACAATTTCGTCGCATAATATATATTTAATAAATGATAGTTACTGTTGTTATTATTAGGTATACTAAATACAGAATCTCATGATTTAGAGGACATTTGTATTATGGGTCAAAATGCAAAATATTTTAAACTTTTCATACTTTATATATGATATGCCTTTATATTTAATATTTAAAGTACTTTATATTGCAACCTTTGAGCCAGCCTTTGTCTTTAATAGTCTGTGAAGAATAATTTCAGGTGAATTTTAGATCAACAGCCACTGCATTAAATCTCAAACCCTAATTGCAGATTAAAAAACTGTTCTAAATAACTCTCCCTAACTAAGTTTCAATCATTAGGCCATTCATTTGCAGAAAGACTTATACTGTTTAGGAGGTTTTGGACCAGAGTTACATGATTTTTAAAAATAATTTGCCCATATACATGACGGGCGAATGTAGTAACAGTTTTGAGAATTTAATGTTGAAAGAAATAACTATTGCTGTACTTCTGTTAGATTAAAGCACTGATTTATTGGAGCCCTGCTAACAAGCCTCTAATATTTACCTCTTTTAGGAGAATTAAGCAAATGAAAATTAATTCTGAGGAATATTCTGAGACCATTATCCAGAAGATGCAGGGTGAATCTCCTGTATTTCCAGAATTTTTTCATCAAGTACAATTCAGAGTGAATAATCCTCAGAATAATGATCCATCAGAGATATATATTTTGGGATATAGCATTAATAAAGTGAATTCAATTACCCTGACTTAGGCATAGCATTTCAGTTAGCCAAGGTATCCTACCCCTGAGCATCTTAATTAATCATTGTTCTCTATAGACAAGAGATTTTTGAAAAAAAAAGTTTTTAAACTGATGGTCTTAGAACAGGTGTTACATTTTTTTTTTTTTTTTTTACATTTTTCTAAGTTAGCATTCAAATTGAGTGGTTATTGAAAGATCAGGAAATAAATGACTCCATTTAAAATATAGTACCTAAAATCCAATATTAATATTACATAAGGAATTGTACCTAAAGGTTGTAAGGTTCTGTTTAAAAATCTTATCATCATTTCAGTCCAGCTTTTTGTATAGATGAAATGAGAACAAGTATAGTGGTGATGGTGGTGGTTATTCTGTCAAAGAAAATGAATCTGATTTAAGGGACTATTTATTTACATGTGTTTCTCAATTTAAATATCTGAAAAAAATGTGAACATCAACCCTTAATCTAAATTGTCATGCTGTACAAGTAAGCATACTGTTATATCCACCCTCAAAATAATTTATATCTGTTTAGAATCTTGAGTCATTTCATTGTGTAAGAGAAGGGAATATTGTATATATTTTCTTTCTCTGAAGTATATCATGGAAGACCAAACCAGATTTCATGAGTGGCATATTGATAATGGTAATGGTTCTATAATGATTTACTCTGTCTTGCTCAACCTCTGTTTTATTGTTTCTTAGGATCCTAGAGTGGGAATATTTAGTCTGATTTACAGCCTTTTACAACAGAAGGGCCCTTTTAAATGGATTTGATTTAAATAGGGGAACTACATAAACTTTTCTCTTAGGCTAGTCTAAGAAATTTTATAATAGAAAACAAATCTAAAATGATTTTGTGTGTCCTCAACTGTAATCTGACCATGTGCTAACTATCTGATATTTTTCAGTGGAATTCAATAACTAAATGCTTAATTATACTCTCTGTGAATTGATATTTGTTTATATCCTTAAAGCATTTTTGGCTACTTTGCAGAATCCAAGAAGAATATATATTTAGAATTTTCTTATTCTAAATATATATCACATATATTCTAATCTGTTACTATGTTTGTTAATAATTTAGTTTTTATCTTATCTCAAAGTCAGCTTGAGATCCAGATTTCATGCTGGAAATTAATACTTTATTTCTTAGAACTTATTTTGAGATAAAGTAGATTTTGTATCATACGGAAGTACTGCTTAGTAGAATTGTAATAAATATTTCTTCTACAGAAGACATTTTGATAGTGTCTCTTGTTTGATTTAAAATTCTCTATTTTGGTGTCATTATTCACTTTACATTTTACATATAAATTTAATACCTATAATTGATATTTGAAAATTTGAATCTAATAGTTTTTCATTCTGTTCCACTAAAAGTAGTATCAATATTAATATTGGTATTTAGTCATTGTATTACACTTTATTAAAAGTGGAATATATATATATTTGATAGTATATATATGTTATATTATTCATTCAACAAGTATTTGAATGCTTATTCTTTTGTCCATATTTAGCTTTTAAAATCCTTTAGGAAAGAATACATAAACATGTTCAATCTTGGTATTTTAATAATGCCAAATTTGACCACTTACACTTTTTATCTACCTATTTAAAATATTTGTCCCTGCTTTTCTGATTACTTACCACTAGATTTGGCCTGGTTTCTTATATTGTCATTTGGGTTTGTGATACTCCAGAAATACTGGAACCTAGCAAAGAGAGTGTTAGTAATGACTTACAATGATGCTTACTATGTGCCAGACACTTTTCTAAATTATAGTTATATATTTTAATTCATTTAGTCCTATTAACATTTACAACTTAAACACTTTCAAATTTGTTTTTCCTTTGCTATGCCAAAATTAATGAAATCTGGAAGTTTCTTCACTCTGTTGTCATGTTGCTGAGAAATATAAATAAATTTTCTTCATAAAATAGTCTTCATTCCTGGTTACCAAATGCAATTGGAAGTGTGAGTTATTTTGAAAAATCTGCAGCATTCTTTGCTATCTTGAAGAATGAGCACAATCAAGTTGTGTGCCATAATAAAAATGATAATTAAAATGTTTTACTGTTTTCCATCGGATTAATAACTGGAACCAAATCCTCCATTCCAGTCCTTTTCTTTGTTTCTCAGGTAGTATATAGTACCTTGTTCTTGATCTTTAACATCGTCCAATTCTGGTCTGCTTTCTTGCTGTGTTTCTGTTTTCTCTGCTTACCCTCCATGGTCCCTCATTATCTCTCCAAGTCCGTACAGTGTATCTAGGAGCTGTCACATGTCTGTTTCAACCATGATGATAGCCTCTGTATTTCTCTTGCACTGCTCTTTTCCTACCCCCCCCCTTTTTTTTTTTTAAGATTTTATTCATTCATTTGAGAGAGAGTGAGAGAGCACAAGAGGGGGCAGGGTCAGAGGGAGAAGCAGACTCCCCGCTGAGCAGGGAGCCCAATGCTGGACTCAATCCCGTTCTCTGGGGTCATGACCCGGGTTGAAGGCAGCCGCTTAACCAACTGAGCCACCCGGATGTCCCTTTCCTACCCCTTTTTAATGGAACTTGGGTAGACTTCATACAGGAGGAAGATTTGTTAGCTGGGACTTCAGGTGTGAGTTAGCTTACCAACTCACTGGGGAGGGAATTGGCAGACAGGAATGGATGGGCAAGGCTTAAGTTTAAAACCACATGGAATATTCAGGAAACTGAATCCAGTGTTGCTGAAGTATATATAAGATATGCTTGTGTAGAGGAGTGTATGGTAGACAGGGTTTGTTTGGTGAGGTAGACTGGAATTAGATCATTTCAGACTCTGTTCCACTAAAAGTAGTATCAATATTAATATTGATATTTAGTCTCATTGTATTACACTTTATTAAAAGTGGAATAGATACATATTTGATAGTACAGATATGTTATAATATAATATAATATAATACAATATGCATTCCATGGGAATGCATGCAAACTGATGTAATCTCTTGGGGGGGAGGGATGGTTAAGGTAATCAGATTTGTCTTGAGAGATCACATGAATAGCAGTATAGAGGGTACATTGGGTGGTTTTAAGATTAGGGATCTACGGTCTGTCCCTGTCCCCTAGTAGATGGGATCCAGGGTAGACTGAACCGCTATATTTTATTGGACTCAATAATCTGATTGACTTTTGAGTAGTATCCATTAATGCAAAATATATTTATTGAGTCTCTACTGTGTGCTAGATACTGTTCTAGGCCTTGGGGGTTAAAGTAGCAAGGCAGAAAGGTTCCAGGAACTTATATTTTAATCAGTAAAAATAAGCTTGGTTGGGGGAGGAGGGTGAGTAAGTAAATAGAAATGGCCATGGAGAAGATTCAACAGGGTGATGTGACACAATTACAGAACATGAAGGTGATTGGAGGTAATATGATTTGCAGGCTGGAATAATTTTCAGCCTTGGCTAATCTAGTGCTTTCTTCTCATCCCTCTTATAACAACCTGGGATAAGAAACAAGAGTGTGCATTCCTGAAACCCGTTTATTCAAGAAGTTGGTGTAGGTCCTAGAGGTTTCTGCTGTTTCCTGACCAGACTGAATGGCAGTTTTTAAATGTCACTGTAGGTAGGCATATACATTACAAAAGAATGTCATTTTTGTTTACAAAGAACAATAGTACTATTGATGCTTTTGAATTTTTTTTATTAAAAGAAAGTTTACAGGTGCCAAATATTTATATAGTGTTTGGTTTTCTTCTTTGGTTTTAATCGTGATGTCTGTTTTGAGATTTAATATTGTGATGTAGTAGTTCTGCCTTTGTGGCCACTTAAATATCGTGCACGGCAATAGTCTTTCTATTACGTTTTTAAAAATACATGAACTGCCACGCTTTCTTTTTTAAAATCTTTTTTCATTTTGCCATTTGTGCGTAAGTTCTTAGGTTATCATGTTGTTAGTAAAGAAAAATGGCTTGTTTAAAGATTGAGGTTTTTTTTGAATCTCCTTAAAAGCAAACATTTGAGGTTTTTAGAAAGTGTCAGGATTATGTTTATCATTTTAAATTACTCTCTTGTATCCTGAGAAACCTTTGAAATAATGTTCTAAAATGTTTTTTCTTTAGAAATTAAGACTGCTGATTGGTAACCCTTTGATTCCACAGATGGAGACTCAATACCCCTCCTTCCTTGTTGCTCTTTAAAATGGTGGTGACATTGCTGGAGTCCCCATTAGTTTTGTTCTTTCTTTTTCTCTCTTTCTTTCTTTTCTTTCTTTCTTTCTTTCTTTTCTTTCTTTCTTTCCATATATCTTTTAGTCAGAATCGGAGAATCAGAAATGTTGCAAACATTTCACTTTCTTCAAAGCTTCAACTTTGGTTTTCTGCCTTTTATGTTGCTGATAGAATTAATTCTGATGGTCTATAAAACTCAGTTTTCTAATTTGCCTTCAGCTATGTCAGATATCTAATATCAGAAAAATTCAAAATCAATGATGGGTAGAACACTTCCAAAAAAAATATTTAACAAGCGGGGCACCTGGGTGGCTCAGTCGGTTAAGCGTCTGCCTTCAGCTCAGGTCATGATCCCAGGGTCCTGGGATCGAGCCCCGCATCGGGCTCCCTGCTCCGCGGGAAGCCTGCTTCTCCCTCTCCCACTCCCCCTACTTGTGTTCCCTCTCTCGCTGTGTCTCTCTCTGTCAAATAAATAAATAAAATCTTTAAAAAAAAAAAAAATATTTAACAAGCGCTTTCTATATTGAAGTCACCTGCAAATCCTCCAACTGAAGGTCAATTTGAACAACTGAGAATTCACAAAGAAGTCATATAAATAAAAGGGGTTCCCTGTACAACAGTTAGAAAATGCCAAGCAGTTATTTGTTGCCTGTCATGCAGGCAACAGGATTCTGATAAACCAGAGATGCAGGCCAAAAGTATTTATAAATATTTTAAGCCAGTAAAACCTATAAAATGTTTGTTGTTAAATGACAGTTGTCTAAAACATTGACCAGTGCTTCTTGAGGAAATAAAGTAGAAGTTTCATCATCTCTTTGGATACAAAAGAAGCGATGACTTGGGGCACCTGGGTGGCTCAGATGGTTGAGCGTCTGACTTCGGCTCAGGTCATGATCCCAGGATCCTTGGATCGAGTCCCGCATCGGGCTCCCTGCTCAGCGGGGAGCCTTCTTCTCCCTCTGCTTCTCTCTCTCTGTCTCTCATGAATAAATAAATAAAATCTTTAAAAAAAAAAAAAAAGAAGCGATGACTTGAGCCATCCCCAATATAGCATCTTCCTCTTAGAACTTCGTATTTAAATCTGGTCATTGGTTATAGACAGTTCACCATTATAGCATTGCAGGTGCATTTATCTTTAGGTTACAGTAGAATTGTAGTAATATTTAATAGCATGCACTTGGTCTTTTTGAGGACTTTCAGATTTGTATAGATTTTGAAGTCTGTAGTCTAAAAGTACTTCTTTAGAATCTACAGTCTTTAAAAAGTAAACAATTATTACTTAGGCTTCCTCCCATTCCATTTCATTTACTTGTGTTTTTGATAGACTTTTCTAATTTTTTGATCCACAAAAACATTTTATAAGAGTGTCTTATATCAGGGCGCCTGGGTGGCTCAGTTGGTTAAGTGACTGCCTTCGACTCAGGTCATGATCCTGGAGTCCCTGGATCGAGTCCCGCATCGGGCTCCCTGCTCCACAGGGAGTCTGCTTCTCCCTCTGACCCTCCCCCCTCTCATGTGCTCTCTCTCATTCTCTCTCTCTCAAATAAATAAATAAAATCTTTAAAAAAAAAAAAAACAGTGTCTTATATCATTTGTTGGATGAATAAATAAGTATGTTTCATCTGACTCAGAAACTCAGTGTCTTGCCTGTGTGTTTTCAGCCACACATTTCTTGGTTCAGTTGTACACACAGGCTAGTGATGTCTTTGTTGTGGGAAAGGCCAGGAATACAAAAATGAGTAAGATATGCCTGTAGCCTCAGTACCTTACAGTTTGGTTAATAAAAATTAACTGGGAAAGAGACAGAGAGGGGAGACCTAACATTGGTTAAGGGAAGCGTTGATCCCTAGTGGTTTTTCATTCTTCAATTCAAATTTTAGTTTATGTGTTCTCTTTATTCCTTCACTCTTTCCACATCTAGACATGTCTGAATCTTATTTCTTTATCTCTCCTGTTAGCCCCTTCATTTCAGTGCCTTAGGGTAGTTACTCATAACCTTACATTTTGATAACACATTAGGTTTGTCCCTGGTCTGTCTTCTAGTTTTCCTTCCCCTGATCCGTATCACATGTAACTCCAAATACACATTTTTAAAACATGGTTAAGCCCAAGCCAAAAAATAGTTTTCACTGCCTTAATCATAAAATCTAGGTTTGTTCCTTTTACCTTCACCGCTCACCTAGGAACTGTAACACTTCACTCCTTCCCAGATGGTCTTACGTTCTCAACGCGCCCACGCCTCCTTCAGCTTTCCCCTGATCAGCCACATCCATTCATACTATAGCTTTGCTCATAGCAGTACGTCCCTCTCCTTACTGTTAGATTCATACCCTTCAAGGAACAGTTCACATTCTTCACCTTTTCTTCAAAACCTCCAACTCTTCACATTTGAGAGACCATTCCATCTTCTGAAGTGGCATTGCCCCTCCTGTCTCTGTTTTATTCTTTATTCTTCTGCTTATGTTTGCATTATACCCGGTAAGTACATTTAGCAGCCCCGTGACGGGAATCCAGCTCAGGCACATAGGATGTGCTTAATAATTTTGAGAATGTTGGTAGAGATTACTGGTCTGTTTTTTAGGGAGTTTTCCACCACTAGTTATGAAGCCAGTTCAATCTTAAGTAACATCCTTTCCTACCAAGAGTAGTGTCTAAATTCTTCATTGTTTTTATGTTGTCCTTTTATGTATGTATTTTATGATGTGATGGCAGGATGGGATTTCATTTAACAAAGCATTAAAGAAAAGCTGATTCGATGCCTAGTGTGCAGATGCAGGGCTTGTGTACCTTTTGGTTGGAGAATCCTTAAATGTTGCTACAATAGGGACTTCCCTTGGAAATAATCTCCTACTAAGTAATCTCCCTCAAGGGTGGTGGGTGGGACAGTGATGAGTCCACTGGCCAGCATTCTAATTGCAAAGCAGAGGACAGGGAGCATTCAATGTGCTGACTTTCACTGAATTCCCCCTGACCTAGTAAAGGTATATCATGTCACCATCAGTATGGCCCCTTTCAAGTTGAACATTTTTATTTTTTTTATTTTTTTAAATTTTATTTTATGTTAATTCAATTAATTAACATAGAATATATTATTAGTTTCAGAGGTAGAGTTTAGTTGCATATGTGAACACCTAGTGTTCATTATAGTTTAACATATTTAAATGATAAATTTTGAGCTTCTGTGCTATAGGGTAGCAGTAGTAATATGATAAGACTGTGGCTAAGGATTGGAATCAGGGGATCAACTTTTTTTTTTTTTTCCTTAATAGACTCCCTGTTTCGGAGGTATCTGGCACCTCCAATTTCTGAAACTTTCTGGAGTCTTCTGCTTTAGTCAACTTGCTTTTTGTTGCCACCCTCTCCCCACCCGCCTTGCACTAAAGAAAGCTGAACAGCCAGGCACACACCCATTTGATTTTCAGGTATAATTTTGTTGAAGTACCTCGGTTGATGGTATCTTCTTTCCTATTCTCTTTGCCCTAGTGGAATTTTAACTTTTTATTCTTTCATGTCATTTTAGTAGGGCTTTGGGAGAGAACTAAAATAAATGTATGATCAGTCGGTTGTGGGTCCTGGGAAATCTCACCTAGTGTCCTTTTATTGTAATTTTCATTTTTATAAAAAAGTAATAGATGCACAGGTTTTAAAAGTCAACCAGGACAAAAAAATATCCAGTGGAAGGTCTTTGTGCTACACCCCATTCCTCCCATGCCCATCTGTGCAAAGACAGCATCTGTTCTTCTGCATCTCGGTTTTTACACCTTAAAAAGTCAGAGCGGTGCCCGGGCGGCTCAGTTGGTTAAGCATCCAGCTCTTGGTTTCAGCTCCGGTCATGATCTCAGGGTTCTGGGGTCAAGCCCCACATCAGGCTCCACACTTAGTGAGGCGTCTGCTTGAAATTCTCTCCCTCCTCCATCTCTGCCCCCGTCTTTCTTTCTCTTTCTCTAAAATAAAATAAATCTTCAAAAAAAAGTCAGATTGTAAATTATACTTTTTTTTCATTCATTTGTTTGAACAGCTGCATAATATTTCATGTTAGTATATTGATAAATAATTTATTTCTCATATCAGCTTTTATGTAACTAATATTAAAGGACAAATATTTTATTGCTATTAATTATATTACCTCACATTTATTGAGTTCTTACTATTTGCCAGGTGGTGTTTTAATCTCTTTATGTATGTTAATTCATTTAATGTTGAAAAAAAGCCTACTGAGGTAAATATTCTCCTCTCTTATAAACCAGGAAGCAGGGACAAATGGCTTAAATGACTTGTTTAAGGCCACAGCTAGTAATTGGTAGTGTCAGGATGTAAACTCTGACCCCATGGCCAGCTCCCCAGGGACTTAGCCATCAAGCCATACAGCCTCCCCTTCAAGGGTAAAAAATATATTTACACTTAGTTTTTAATTTCTCAAAAAATGTCTGGGCCTAATGGCCTAGAAATAATAACATTTCAGTCAGGTAGTTTGGTCACGTTCATGAATATAATGGGCAGATTGTTCTTGAGTTCTGTTGATTAAGTTGAATGTGTTGAATTGGTTATCTGTTTTGTTTTTCAATGTAATAGTTTGCATCATATAAATATGCTGTCCGTTCCTTCTGTCAACTCTTCCACTTCTTATATGTTTTCTCTCCTGTCCTTTGATTTATTTAACCTGTTGATTTAACTTACTAGGTCTTTGCTGACATTTAAAACTTTTCTTTTTTTATGGATTCACAGATTTTCAAAGCATTGGCTTCTTTAAGAAGGATCAGAGTTAGGTCTGAATTCCAACCCTTTTACAAACAAAAATTTTCAGGAATTATACTCTCTTCTGTATTTTTAGCTGAAACTACAGTGATATGACTTGAAAATACCATGGGACTTGAAACTTAAATTTCTTGTCAGCTTATAAAAGTTGTGCTCTTCAAAATTTGATTGGGTTCTCATTTCAAGGAAAGAGTCAAGAATTTTTGTCATCAAATTCTTAATTCACCCTTTTAAATTGTTGCTGATTGTATTGAATAAATAATTTGATTCTTGCTGCAAATTTGGTATTAGCCTTCTTCATATTTATTAGTATCACAACTTTTCCCTAATCTACTTCGCAGATAGCTTCATAAAATACTAGTACATGTCCAGCCTTTGGAGTTGACTGTTTATAGGAAATACCATGTAATCTAACTCTTCCTTGATGAAACAAAATCTTAGAGTCATCCTGTTTCCTCAACAAATAATTGCATGTATTATATATATTACTAACACATTATTGTATATATTCTGTCTTATGTTTGTAATTGAAATGCCTTTATATCCATTGGAATGCTCCTCGAGGTGCTGGCTGTCTAGCTGACTGGATGAGTTCTCTCCTCCTATTTTTCCCAACAGATAACTTCCAGCTCCCCAGCTCCATGGTGTAGCACTGTGAAGGGCAAGAAGGGCAAAGCAGACACTTTATATATGAGAAGGGGCTTTTCCACAAACACACACACACATACTTTCTTTTTAGATTATCTTATTGCTGGTCGGTAATCCTTGATTTCATTTAGACACTAGGACATACACTGTTTTCACAACAGTCATAATCATAAACTTTGTTAAAAGTGAATTAAGATATGAATATGTATGAAGAAATTAGATGTTCTCACCATGAATATATGGCATCAATGTGTCTTGAGTGAATTACAGACTTTACTCATTTCTGGGCCATTTGTTTTATATATAGATTAAATATAGATAATTACTCGTTTGACAGGTTACTTTATTACTTTGATAGATCTCAAAGTACTGCATGCAGTTACAGTGTGACTGTTGTAATAATTTGGATTTGCTAATAACCAAAATTAACATTTCATGTGAATTAAAATTTAAAATGGGAATTTGATTTTGTTTAAAGTCAGTTTTACTTCTGGTGGTTATTTTGATTTAATAACAGAATATACTTTTTAATTGAAATTTTTAATTATTTTTAAGCTCACATGTTAAATATAAAAATGTTCTGGAACTATTCAAAATGATAGGTAAAATACTAACTTCCATAGGTTAATCAGTTCATTTCTGTTTTGTGCCTCACTTGTTTTAAAAAATTACTAAATTTATTTGTTGGGAGTAAATGTGCATCACGTGATATATGTACTAAACTTAAAATTTATTTTTACTTTTATGAGTGCTTAGCCAAATACCTACCACATCTTACGTGTTCACTAATTGTTTTCCTATATAACTTTAATACCTTGTCTTGCAAGAGTGTGTGTTTTAGATAGATGTTAAATGGTTTAGCTGTTTCAAAGTTATTTGCACACCCTCATTAAGATTTGCTACTTGGGGGAATAAAATTAAAAGAGTCTAATCCAGTTATCATGTTTTAATCCATATTTTTTATTTTGTTTTGTTTTGTGTTTCAGTAAGGATTCCATGTTTCTGGTTCAAAGAGGTTTCTACCTGGTCTTTCAGGTTAAGGCAGTTCTTTAGGAAAGCAGATCTATTCTGGCTATGTAATGCATTTTATTTAATTTTATAGTTTTTATGATATCATATATTAGAGATTGCCAAAAATATAGAAAAATTTTAGAGAACATTTTTGGATTTGATGGATTACCACTCTTGAAAGGGAAACAAAACACTAAATATTTCTAATCCCGCATTATTTACCGCATGGGTGGTTAAATGCTACTTTAAGCCTCATAAAATTAAAAGGGAGAAATCTGCCAACTGTAGCAGGAATTGGATTTAGGAAGAGTGGTACAGAGCCAAAATATTGCTACAGAATTAAATGTCAAAAATCTTCTTTAATAGTAGATATATAGTTCACAGTGCCTGGTTATGATTAATACATTTAATCTAAATCACTGAAAGTTGCACTCTCCTTTTCCATAAAATACAATAGGACACAAATCAGTTTTACTGTAGATGGATAACAATTGGAAAATAATGCATCTTCCCGCCCAATAAATTGTCAGTTATACCTTTTAACTAAAATCAATTCATCTTTCCAAAATTTATTGCAATTTCTAATAATAAATCTCCTCAAATGTTTATTCATTTGGTTTTTGATACATTTGTGCCACTTTTGCTATGGTCTAATGTTTTCTCTTTTGATTCATTGTAAATTAGAAAATCTATTTTGAGTCAGTTTTCTGGTTAAGAAGTTAAAATCTATAACCTAGCACCTTTTTCACTCTCCTTTGTGCATTTTAATACCCTTGAACTTGAACTTAAATGCAATCCAGTAAATTCTTTTCAGAAGGAGATTAAAAGACTTTCCAATGTAACTTCTTGAGTAAGGGCCAGATTCATAAAACAAGCACTTAGGAGGTTGTTAGATGATCGTTGCCATAGATCCATTTTGGAATAAAAAAGAGGAGAAAGAAATACATGGGTTTGTGTCATCATTTCATGTAAGTATTTAGTACAAAAAGGAAATGCCCATTTGAATTAGGATAAGATATTGATCATATTGGGTGTCTGCTTTTATTTTCTTTTGACTGCAGTAACCCAAAAGTGTCATTGAAAGGAAGCACAGATAACCAGCTATGTTCAGTCTATCTCCTACGCAGAGGTCTTCCCCTTATTAATCTCCAGATACACTTTTTAATCTCTATATATACATTCAAGATTGTTTTTTTTAATATATCCTGAGTGTGCAGTCACATTGGTTTTTCACATACACTGTTTTAGAATATAATCATTGTGATGTTTTTAATACATGATACATGAGTATCTCTATACCCTTAAGATTATCATTAGACTTAAAATAAATCCTTCAAATACTGTATGGTGAACCCTGACTCGTGTCATCTTAATTTTATACCTTCTTCCAGATATTCCACAGTGAAGTTCAGAGTGGTACCCTTTTTTTTTTTTCTGTCTCCACCTCCACTGTGCTATTATATAAAATTTAAAAATGAAGTAAGCATCGGGCGCCTGGGTGGCTCAGTTGGTTAAGTGACTGCCTTCGGCTCAGGTCACGATCCTGGAGTCCCGGGATCAAGTCCCGCATCGGGCTCCCTGCTCAGCGGGGAGTCTGCTTCTCCTTCTGACCCTCCCCCCTCTCATGCTCTCTCTATCTCATTCTCTCTCTCAATAAATAAATAAAATCTTTAAAAAAAAAAATGAAGTAAGCGTCAGTTGACTTGCCCACAAATTACATAAAAATGTGTTTGGAATGAACATGTTCCGAGGTTTGGTGTTAAGTCTATACTTTTTATATTCTATCAAATAAAATTCTGAAGTAGATTTTTGGAATGGATACTCTTAGAAATGAAAGTACATTAATTTGAGTTAAACCTGTAACTCTTTAGCGAATTTGTGTCATTGCTAATATATAAGATGCCATATGATTAATTTAGCAGTTAAAAAGGTGATTTTAGTGGCCAGAATAGCCAAAATAGGATTCATTATTTGGGCTAACTACACAGTGAAGAAAACAGATGTTTTCTAAGGCAAAGATCAGACATGAATTTCAGGTATGTCTTATTCATCTAAAAATAGTGCTGCTTTTTTTTTTTTTTTAAAGCTGTGAACTTAATAACTTTTTTGATATTGGCTTCTTTAATACAAAGTATAATATTCATTTGGACTTACCAAATTAATCTCTGTATTAACAAATGGCAAGTTTTCATAAATTTAGCTAGCTGTAAAAACTTTAAAAGTAATTTCCGACTTACGTGCACTTCGTAATTTGATTTTCCCATCACGTTAAATATGAAAGTAAATCAAATCATGCTCTTTTAAATAAAAAATGATAAACTGAAATGCTCTGCCTTTTGGGCGCCTGGGTGGCTCAGTTGGTTAAGCGACTGCCTTCGGCTCAGGTCATGATCCCGGAGTCCCGGGATCGAGTCCCACATCGGGCTCCCGGCTCAGCGGGGAGCCTGCTTCTTCCTCTAACCCTACCCCCTCTTGGGCTCTCTCTCTCTCTCAAATAAATAAATTCTTAAAAAAAAAAAAAAAAAAGAAATGCTCTGCCTTTCTTTTAAAACACTAATAACAGATTTGAATGTTATTTTTCTGGTGGTTTTATAAACATCAGCTAATGGTACAGAGTCAATTTATTGCTTAACTGTTAGGATTTTGCTGTGTTACTGTCAGTTATGAAGACTTTAACAGCAGCTACATAATATCACAGTTGTCACCTTTGCGTGGTAGTCAGTTTTGTGAAGGACAACAGGTTTGTTCTACCCACCTTTCAAAAGAGGAAGTTAGGATTCTGGGAAGACAAGTAGGTGACATAACTAGGAAGAGGCAGAGCCAGGACCAACCTGCTGATTCCTGGTCCCATAGACTTTTCCATGCCCCACCTGCCTTTCTGTACTTTTTCCAGTTGAATGTGAATCCATCCAGCAGGCTGAAATTTTGTTAATGTTTTAGCTATAGTTTGAGGAGTTGCCAGGTAAATTTTTACTGTTTCAAGCAAAATAAACGTTTTGAGGGAAGTCTACATGTTTTTCCCCAATTCTCTAGTTCAGTCTCTTTTTTTTTTTTTTAAAGATTTTATTTATTTATTTGACAGAGAGAGAGAGAGAGAGGGAACACAAGCAGGGGGAGTGGGAGAGGGAGAAGCAGGCTCCCCGCAGAGCAGGGAGCCCGATGCGGGACTCGATCCCAGGACCCTGGGATCATGACCTGAGCCGAAGGCAGTCGCTTAACCGACTGAGCCACCCAGGCGCCCCTCCAGTTCAGTCTCTTGGCCACTGACTCAGCCTAACTCTTGTTTAGCCTTTCATTCTCTACTTTCTTTCACCCTGTGCTCAACTGTCCTCAAATCCTAATGTGATCCTTCTGACCCAGTTGACTTTTAACTTGAAATCTTTCAGTGCCTCCCCTTGGTTTCCCAAATAGCATGTAAGCCCCTTTTCTTCCTGTCTAGGTCTTTGCCATTAGGGCTCCTCCTCACCTTTCCCCATCTCCGTGTTCCGATTCTCCCTGGTTGATGCATCCTGAATGTGTCTTGCGCTTTCCAACTTCTGTCACTTTGATCCAACTATTTTCACTACTTGCAACATCATACTTCGTGTCAGTCTGTGGAAATCTTACCCATTCATCAAAATACCTTTTAGTTAAAACCTTACCTGAAAATTTCCCTGCCAGAAGCCATCTCTCCTGTCAGGCAAAGGCCTCACTCCCGTCACCTCAGGACTCACAGAACCACGCCTTAGCCACTTCCGGTAGGATGCAACCCAAAAGCATGGAACTGGAAATCGGAATAACTTCTCTGAGATCCATGATTCACTGGCTGGGTAACCTTGAAGAAATCACTTTCTGAGCTTTAGTTTCCTCATCCCTAAAATAGGGATAATAAAAGATAAGATGAAATAAGGTATGTAATAGGACTTTGTGAACTGTAAAGGAACTATTATTACTCATTCATTTCAAGAGTCCAAAGCTCAAATGCCTTCAGGGGCCAGGCAGATAATACATACATACACACATACATACATACATACACATATATGTGAAGTAGCTTTGTGTTAGGGATGTATGTAGCTGCATACTAGAAAGGGCATTCCTAGCTCAAGGTATTCAAATTCAAAACATTTTAAGATAACTTTGATAGCCAAAAAAAGGAAAAAAAAAAGAAAAAACAACAAAAAACCTGCTTACTGGCCAAATACCACTGCCCCCTTGTGTATATCACTTCCCACAGCTGAGTAAAGCAATATTGCATTCCGATAAAACCTTGCATGTTGCAGGTACTTCATGAACTTTGGGAGTGTCAGTGGGGGAGTAGATGACTTAAGTGGAGTGCATAAGTGAAGTTTAAAGGTATAATGTGGGAAATGAGATATTTGCATTTTAATCTGTTTTCCTGATCAGCAAGCAAGGGGTATAAAGACATTATATGGACCATGGTTTCTCTTTTGGTCCTCTCGTAAAAACTTCCTGTGTATGTCCAATGCACAGTTTTGCCTTAACCCTTTTCAAGTAGTGTTAACTGCAGAAGCACTATTATAGTTAATTGAGAATTCAGGCATTTTAACCTAAGGATATTATTTTCTCTGTCCTCTGTATTGGTGGGCTCTGGCAGACTGAAGAGAGCTGTATGAGTCTAGTGCCTTTTCCATTCAATTGCTTTTCCTTTGATCCTTGACAGTTGGCTGAAGAAAAGCCTAGTGCTTGAGATTTAATGATTCTTTTCCCTGGGATCTGAGAAATATGTGCTGTTTGTTTTCTTATCTTTAGAGAGTTAAATGTATCTTATCCAGTGTATTAGAAGCCACTTGTAAGACTTAGATTTAGGCACAATTAATTCCTGTGTCTTTCAAAGGAAGTATTATAGGCTTAGTTCAATGCTAAAATAAAAACCAAGGGCCCAAGGTCTCTAATGTGTCTGTACTCTTTGTATTTTTCTCATATTTACCAATGAAATGACCATCTGCAGTTATGGTATGAAAAGCTGGTGCCAAATGACCTTGATAAAAGGAAAATTATATTCCGGTATGGTGACGGAAACTATTGTGCTGTTTTGCAAAACTAAGTCAGACATAAGCTTAGCTGTAGTATTTACTCATTAATAGAAACTTGACTGTTATTAGATTAATTGAATGCAAATAAATGAAAGCTTTGTTAATTTGACCTTTATGATCTGAGTGGTACAATGCTTCCATCAAGAAAGAGAAATCAAATCTTTTGACCTTATTTAACTGCCCTAGAATGTCTAGTAAAGAAAGGATGCTGCTTCTATGAGGAATAATTGAGACATAAAAGCCATTGCCTACCAAGTTGTCTGGCACAAAATCATTTGGAAAAAAATTTCCCTTAAAATTATTTCCATATTTTCTTAGACTCTCTTTTAGAGTGTTTATTCACATATAAAGTAATTAAGTGATTCTGCTGTAGGTTTTTCACTTGCCGAAATAATTTTCCTGTTTATAAATATAGAACTCCTCGGCTATATACAAATTTAAAACCACTTGGTTTACAATATTATGCACATGTTATATTTTTTTTAAGTTTGGGGACATTTAGAGCATATAGAACAACTGGGTATCTTTCAATCATCCAGTTCATTTCCGTTTAGGAATATTTATTTAAACATTAAGTAGCAAATATCCATTGAGCAATTATTGTGTGCCAGGCACCATTCTCTATATTTGGTGATACACCAGCAGGCTAAAACAGAAATCCCTATCTTTGTGAGCTTACCTTTTAGTAGGTAGCACCTATATGTCAACACTTTGCTAGGTATAAAATCTAGAAAGCTGAGTAAGTTTTGTTCTTGCTCTTAGAAGAGCTTACACACTAATTACAGAAAGGAATATAGAGAATTACAACATAATGGGCCAAATTTTAGGAAAGAGGTGCTAACTGAACACAAAAGTAGGGGCATCTCACCCAGCTTTAGAACAGCAAGGAGATGGTGTTAACTGAGGACTAAAAGAGGAATCCGAGTTGTCCGGATGAAATGAGTATAATAAATGGATCTCCCTTTGCATCACTATTACTGGTCACATATTTGATTATATATATTTCAGTTGTGTTTAGAATATATACCATTGGTTTTATGTGTTCATAGTGGAATATTTGTTTGGCTTGTTATCTCCATCAAATTATCTCCCCTGAGGGTGTAGGTGTCCTCTTCTGATGTCAGCCAACATTAGTTTATGACTGTCACCTGTCTTAAAATCCATTATTTTGGGAAGTTATCTATTTCAGTTGATATGTACAGCGTTCTGTATGAATGGTGGTACTGAGTAAAGATAAAGAACAACATAGAAGGTATTACTGAGTTCAAGATTCGCAAACTATTTCATTTTATTTTTACTCTTAGTTCCTTTGGAAGGGCATTTAATTATTTGGTTGGGATTTTTTTGCAAATGTCACATATTGGGTGACATCTTATGGTTCTGTTAAATTTTAATAGGTTAAATGCTTTGTTAAAAAAAGAAAAACAACTTTTAGGCTTTTTAATGATGAGGTCATCCAAATCATTATAATAATAATGTTTGAAAACACAACTGTATGCTAAAAAAAAATCCTGCCCACTGAAATAGCTTTCCAGTAGGTAGATCAGTAGTCTTGGTTATTTTCTGAGGCACTGTTATTGGATCCAACACTGTCCAGGTATCAGAATTAAGTCACTGCTCTCAGTGGTCCTTTGCAATTGAGTGTCTGGTTATGCTGCTGAGAAGACTCTTCGGTGAAGCAGAGACTGTAACTCTCTTCTTCATTGACTTATCTTTTCCATCCTCTTCAAATTCCTTTAAGACTCCTATCATCCTCTTCCTAGGTCACCATTGAACTCCTGGCTAATGATTCATCCAAGCCTTTCTCAACTTTCTCTTTCTCAGCTCCTTTTTGGCATTTGTCATTTTAGCTCCTTCCTATTAAAACTGCTGCCTTGCTTTCTCATTATTGTACCGTCTCCGTTTTCTCCTTCCTCTGCAGCCGCTCTTCTGCCCCGGCTGTTTTCCTGGCTTCTCTTTTTCCCCTGTCTTGGATATTGGCATTCTCGTGTTTGTTTGGTGTTTGTTTTTATTCTTGGTCAGATTCTCTTCTGTCTGTGCTTTTTCTTTTGTTCTAACAGCTTTCAGTTCTTACCTCTATGCAGAATGCAACGAGGTCTTTTTATGTTGTGCCATGTGCCCTCTAGCCCAGTGGTTCTAGGTATTTTTTTTCCATTCCAGTATACCTGAGAGGTAATAACACATTACCTCACTGTGATGACTCACTCAGGTAGTAGTTCTTAACTGTGGGTGGGCATCATAGTTCCCACCACCTCCACATTGGGAACAGCATGGATAGTTTGAAAATCCTACCAAGGTAGTTCTAACACATGACGTGTGGCCATGTCCCTTCTACTCATCCTGATCCCTGCCTTTCCTTTCAACATTTAAGAATCACCCTTCTACCCCAAGAAAACTTCAGCTCCTTTGCGGTCATCTGCATCAGGTTATTACTATGGTGACTTGACTTGATACTCCATTATTTATTCTTGTCTCTTCTAAAGCATGTCCAAACCTTTAATTGAAGGTTTAGTTTATATAAGTAGTACTCATGTGGATCACATTTTAAATGAAAATCATCATTGAGTTGAAGAACAAGAAGGTACTGAGATTTACTATGTACCAGGTACTTTGTAAGGTCTGGAAGCCCAAATAACAAATGATACACATCTCTAATCTTAAGGAATCTACAATTACTAGGCTGTATAGACTACTGCCCAGCTAAGAAAAGTTGTGAGTGCCATAACAGAGCTATAAGCCAGTTGCCCTAATGAGAGCAGAATAAATAGTGATCACTTCTATAAAGGGGCAATACAAAAAGAGTATTTGAGCTGTGCCTTTGACTGAGGAGGTCTTCCCACAGAGAATAGGAAGGGTGTTATTCTATAGTAGAAAGACCAGGCAATTGGAATTAGAAGGGACTCAATTTGAGTTGCCACTGTTACAGGGTCTTAGGCAAATTTACTTAGATCTCTTGTCACCCCCCCCGTCTTTTAATTACTTTCCATCATATGACCTCTCTTTTCTTTATAGCATTCACCCTAATCTGAAATTATATGTATATTTTTTTCTTGTCTGGCGTCTCCAACTAGTAGAATCTAAGCTTCCAGGGTCAAGGACTCTTGTCTCTCTTGTTCACTATTCTCCTCAATGTCTAGAACAGTGCTTGACACATTGGAGGAACTCAATACATTTTGAATGAATGAACATGGATTCTTGTGAAGATTAACATAGATTTGTTTGTAGGTATTACTTGTGTGAACAAACAGGTCATCTCATTCTAATTCTAGTGCTTAAATTCAGCATAACTGAAGATAAAGAGTTATAAAAATGCATGGCTAGTTTAACAACTATTGAGTACTCAGGTGTGTTAAATTTAAGGTACATGGATAATAATGTCAAACCTCTGACAATACAGGGACCTTAGAACTCTAATTTTGATCATCCTTCAAACTTGAACATTCTCTTGCTTTCTAATCTTTCACTTTTATAAACCTATGAATTAGACATTAGTATTAATGTACAGTGTTTACTTAGATCTACAAGATTTACCAGATTCTTTCTTACTATTTCATCTAACATTTCATATTTTCTTTACAGGATCACTTTTCTTTGAATATGTTCTTAGAAGGTATTTTAGTGAAGTTCTAAAACTGATAAATGTGTTCTTTTTAATCTGCAACTGGATTCCTTTCACGCTTGTTTGTAAAAAATAGTTTTTCTGCATATGTAATTCTGGATTAAACAGTTTTTCTCAGCACTTGGTGGATACTCTGTCAGTCTTCTGGCATTCATTGTTGCCATTGAGAAATCTGTTTTCAAATTAGTGACAGATAACGTAGTTTTTACCCCCCTCTGGCTGATTTTTTTGTTTGTTTTTGATAATTCTGTGGTTTCACAACATGATGTATTGATGTGAATTTATTTACCCTGATTTTTTGTTGTCTTTCCTTTGTCTGGTAATTGCGGTCTTTAACCAGCTCTTAAAAAAAAAAAAAAAAAAATCAGCCCTTATCTAAATATTGTCTCCTGTTTATTATGAGTCTTCTATCTTTCTAGAATTCCAGACAGATAGATGTTGCACTTTCTCATTTTATTCTCAATGTCTCTTAACCCTTTTCTCCTGGTTTCCATTTCATTGTCTTTCTGTGCCACATTGTAGGTAATTTCACCTTTGTTGTCCAGTTAACTAGCTCTCTTTTTATCTGTGCCTAGTCTGCTGTTTAATTCATCTGTGCTGTTAAATGGGAGTAATCTAATACTGGAATTAATCATTTATGAGGTGCAGGTAGTCTTTAATGTACTCATATTTTACTGCATTTGACGCAAAAGAGGTTTATAGACTCAAGAAATCCTAATTTTTAATGCCTTTATAACATGCTCAGCCATATTTGGTACTTTACAAAGAATGTTGTATTTCTGTACTTTTATTTCTGTTGTAGTATAAGCTCTGCAATGTCAGGTGCTCCTATTAGTCACAGTTAAGTGTATTTTATACTCAAATGTTAGTTGAGAATAAGACACTGGCTAAGTAACTGAGTCAATTATATTTATAACTCATTAGTTATCTGTTTACTGACTTGCTGGCTAGTTATACTGTGAATTGCATACATACCTGCCACCTTCTTCTGGTCTTTGATAACACATGACTTAGTCTATTGTCTTCAGCTTCACAATATTTTGATATTAAGCATTTATTTTTGAGCTTTACAACTTTTTTTTTTTTTTTTTACCAACTTTAATACTAAGTATTTTGCGTCTTTAAAAGTGAAATTGTGGTGTTGCCTTTTCTGCTCTTCATTTTTTGGGGTTTATTGCCTGGATATTTTCCTCCCCTTACAGCTTTTCATAGTATGTTATTAGTTGAAAAAATGAACACACTTGCCATGCTCTTATATGGAATCAATCTTTACATTCACTGTCATTCATTTTGACATTTTGATGTTCTAATGGCTTTATGAAAATTTTTATGAAACTGCTTTATAAAAATACTTTATACAATAGTTCAAATGCTATAGACTTGTTAGTTACATTTTGCAATAATTTATGTAGTATCCAGCATTGCACCAGTAACTTTCAACTTTGTCTCTTCTGTGGCAGTCAAAGAAAAAAAGCAGTGGGTAAATGAAACAGGAAACGGGTAAAAAGAGGAATCGGAATATAAAAAGAAAGAAGTAGGGGAAAATGATGAACAGTGGCCAGCTCGAGTCATAATGCCCAACCCGGGTAAGGCCTTTTGTGTCTCTGTTTCAAATTTACCTCGCGTGACCTGGACTCCTTACTTCCTGACTCCCACCTCTCAAGTACCTCAGCTGTTTTCTGACAGAAGTGAAAATGATCAAGGAAGGTAGAAAAGGCAATTTGACCTTAAACTGAAAAGATACTACGCTTTTAACAGTCAAAACTGTTCCTCTGTGAAGCATTCCGGAGCTGGACACGCACGTGTGCCCATGTGTGTGCACGTAGCCCCAGTCTCAGGAGACCTAGTCTCCCACGCGGCCCAGTGAGAAATGAGCGGAGCCCGAAGCTCTGTCCCACGGGCCCTGTCTCACCAGTGGCATCAGGAACTGGAAGGAGCACTGAATTTAGGAGTGGGCGTGAGATTTTCTGTTTTAGCCCTGCAGCCGGTTAACTACATGAACTTGTACAAGTCTTTAACTTCTTTGCCTTCAGTTTCTGCTCTTGCCTTTGTTTTATACCTTGTCAGTCATTTATTGAGGTCGTTTTAGATATTAATACTTATTTCTAGTTTGCTTATCTGTGAAACAGAACTTTTGAAATCAGGGGTTTTTTCTAAGAGGCTCTCTAACCTTGTTTAACCTGCAGACCCATAAAGCCCAGTAAAAGGTAAGGACAAGAGAAATAGGGCGGGTACAAATCCGTACCTGCAAGCCTAGAGCAGCGATTTTAAATTTAGCCTCCAGACAAGTCTTGGAAGATGGTGGGGATGGGTCTTGTTAAAATGTAAATTCTGATTCTGGAAGTCTTGCATGGGGCTTGAGATTTTGCATTTCTTTTTTTTTTTTTTTTATGTTATGTTAATCACCATACATTACATCATTAGTTTTTGATGTAGTGTTCCATGATTCATTGTTTGTGCATAACACCCAGTGCTCCATGCAGAACATGCCCTCTTTAATACCCATCACCAGGCTAACCCATCCCCCTACCCCCCTCCCTTCTAGAACCCTCAGTTTGTTTCTCAGAGTCCATAGTCTCTCATGGTTCATCTCCCCCTCCGATTTCCCCCCCTTCATTCTTCCCCTCCTGCTATCTTCTTTTTTTTTTTTAACATACAATGTATTATTTGTTTCAGAAATACAGATCTGTGATTCAACAGTCTTGCACATTCACAGCGCTCACCATAGCACATACCCTCCCCAATGTCTCCCTCCCACCCCCACCACTCCAGCAACCCTCAGTTTGTTTCCTGAGATTAAGAATTCCTCATATCAGTGAGGTTATATGATACATATCTTTCTCTGACTTATTTCGCTCAGTATAACACCCTCCAGTTCCATCCACGTCATTGCAAATGGCAAGATTTCATTCTTTTTGATGGCTGCATAATATTCCATTTTGTATATATACCTCATCTTCTTTATCCATTCATCTGTTGATGGACATCTTGGCTCTTTCCACAGTTTGGCTCTTTCCACAGTGGACATTGCTGCTATAAACATAGGGGTGCACGTACCCCTTCGGATCCCTACATTTGTATCTTTGGGGTGAAAACCCAGTAGTAATTGCTGGATTGTATGGTAGCTCTATTTTCAACTTTTTGAAGAACCTCCATACTGTTTTCCAGAGTGGCTGCACCAGGTTGTATTCCCACCAACAATGTAGGAGGGTTCCCTTTTCTCCGCATCCCCACCAACATCTGTCATTTCCTGACTTGTTAATTTTAGCCATTCTGACTGGTGTGAGGTGATATCTCATTGAGGTTTTGATTTGGATTTCCCTGATGCCGAGCAATGTTGAGCCCTTTTTCATGTGTCTGTTGACTTTTGCATTTCTAACAAACTCCTGGGTATCGCTGTGACTGGTCTGAGGACCCCTCTTAAGTAGCAAAGCTTGAGAGGGTTGGAGGGGGGAGAGAAGGACTTTAAAGGAGAGAGATTGCTGAAGGCAAAGTTACACAGTAATTATAAAGAGAAGTATGGGCAGAATGTGAGAAGCAGATCTCTGCTGTGATCTTGTATAATTGGAAAAGTTGGGTATGATCATATATACTTTAGTAAATATATGCACTTCTAACCCTTTCTTATTTGATAGAGATTTTTTTAGAAGTATAACGTTTCTCTCAAATTTGTTAAGTTGAAAGGTTAATTTATTAGTGATCAGAGTTATGAGTATTAGTTTTTCATCTTTTTATAATATATAATAGGCAGTATGTGGGAGACAGAGGAGTGGGGATATTCCCGATTTATTTAAATGCAAGATCATTTAGATTTATGTTGGGATTTACCAAATTAAACTTGTGCACATTAGTTTATTTCAGGAGATAGAGAAAGTTGAACTATATTCTTGTGCTTGTCCGTGGAAGTCTCGCTTTCTTATGTAATACATTCCTAAGTGAAACATGATTATTTCTGGTTTCATACCTTGAAAATGTTCATATGTAATAAAGGATTGTTTTAGCAAAAATGATAATGAGATATTTTGTACTTGAAGTCTATTGTGTGTCATATACTTTCAACACATCTTAATTTAATAGACAAATATAGCTGATGGCTACCATATTGGATAACACCATTAAATCTTTTCACTGCATAGAAAATCACTGAGATTAGGAGGCACCTTCATTTCTCTTCTTTTTCTCATTTCATTTGGGAAGATTGCAATACCTTGCTAGTTGTACATAAAAGTAGGACTTTTTATAAACAGCAGATAGGTGTTGCCCTGGTTGCAGACTTTGATGGATTCCCAATGAAATTCAACTTATCTGGGTTCTTATAAATATATTTCAGTAAATTTTGTAAAGATGGCCTTACATGTGTCATAAAAAGTAGAAATTTTAATGGTAAAAATTTAGTGTTTGGCATTCACCTTTAGATGTTGGGTAGCTCCATTACTATGTCTCAACATTCAAACTCGTGATGATTTTTATGTGCTAAAAGTGCATAGATTTACTGCTGCAGTCTGAACATTTTTAAATTAAAATATATCTTTCATTCTGAATGTATTGATTTACACATCTCTGTGTCAATATTAAGTCAAGCGAATTTTCCAATAAGTTGGAAAGATCTGGCAGGGCAAGTTAAATTTATTAGATTTGCTAGAGGTTTTTTCTTATCTGTGTTTAGGTAGCTCTCTGCTTTTTCTATTCTTGATTATAATTTTATTTTTAAAATAGTACTAAAATTTTAATAACACACTCTCATGCCTGTTAGTACTTTTAGTGATTTTTATTCTCTTGAATGAATGAGTTGCCTCTGGAAACCATGACATTCCTTATCACATTCTTGGCATTCTTTGCTACTGTTTTTTAAAACAATGTATTTTTAGTTTTCTTCTATTGTTGAAAAATGTATTACTGTTTGAAGTTTAGTTGAATCACAAAACGAAGTCCTTTTCCTTTATGTACTTTTTTGCAAATTTTAAGTTTAGGAAAATTTACACCTTTTGAAAAATCAGACTATGAGGCAAAGTTACCTCAGTTGATTGGAAGTAAGAAACATTTCATGAGGATTTAAAAATTTGAGGCATAATCCACCATAATTTCTAAGTGTGCATATGAATAAAGCATTTACTTTTTGATATTATAAGTGAAAACTTTATATATTTTGACTAATCCAAAATATCGGTTATCTTATACTTAGAATGGAGGAGAGGATCCCTCACTGACACATTAAGAAGATAGAAACCAGTAGCATCAAGTAAAACATCTTCATTAGATTATAATTTTACTTAAATATTATTCCAAGCTCATTGACATATTCAGTATATTATAATTTTCCTTAAAGATTTTAGATTGGCATAAATATACTCATATCTATTATATTCCATCTGAAGTTCACTTTAGAAGACAAAGGTTCTAATGAATATACTTAATATCCAAATATGTGTATGGTGTGATAAGGGGAAGGTGACAGTGTTATTTAGGCAGTAAAACATAGTGTGTAAATGGGTAAAAACCTTGATATAGGAAGAAAATGGCAAAAAAAAAAAAAAATGGTACCAGAGACTTTAACCAGGATTTTTTTTTTTTTTTAAAGATTTTATTTATTTATTTGACAGAGAGAGAGATAGCTAGAGCAGGAACACAAGCAGGGGGAGTGGGAGAGGGAGAAGCAGGCTTCCTGCTGAGCAGGGAGCCCGATGTGGGACTCGATCCCAGGATCCTGGGATCATGACCTGAGCCGAAGGCAGATGCTTAATGACTGAGCCACCCAGGCGCCCGACTTTAACCAGGATTTAGTGAACTAATCAAACTGTGGAGGAAATGTTTCTATTTAAAACACCAAAACTATTTTTTGTGTGTCATGATGGTATTATTTGCAGTTTAGGCTGGTAATCCTCCCACCATTAAATCAGATCTGCTGGATGCTTTGTAATTCCCCCCTGCCCAGGCAGAGTGGGGGTTGTAATGTAAAGTAAAACCAGATTTTATATAATACTTTGGCATTGAAAACTGATACTTTTATGGGTTCCTTGACTTTGACCACTTAGCACGTCAGGAATTCCAAATGACCATGTAACAAAACTGAATTTTATCTGTAGACAAAATAACTGGCTGATTTCAATAGAAATATAGCACTAACATTTTATGATAGCAAAAGCTAACAGTAATGGAATACTATGCTAAGCACACTCATTTAATCCTCCCAATAACCATATGTCATGGGTATTCTGTCTCAGTTTTACAGATTGGGAAATTAAGACATAGGGTAAGTAATTCCCTCAAGGTCACAGAGCTAAAGCAAATGGCAGAGCCCAGACTTGAAACTAAGTCTTTCTAAAGTCAAAGGATCGTGCTCTTAAATATCCCACCTGCCTCCCTGTGCAATAGAACTATTGTGGTGTTATACTCACTTGAGTTGTATCATCCTTACTTTTTAAGAAAAGATACAGTTTTCAGAATGCAGTTAGGGAATTTTCTCCTTTGAAATTTTAACAAATTTTTTAAAACCTTTCATGTAATCTCTCCAGGGGCCCTTTATTTATCAGCAGGTACAGATTTTTATGCAATCTTTTCTGTTGAGTATATACTTGTATAAAATAGTACCTAATGTGAAAGTATTTTGTATTATCCAGTTAGCAGATATTTTCCACGTTCCTGTTTTAGAACTGTAAAATACTTTGTGCAGCAAAAACAAAACAGTGCAAAAAAACTAAACTATGATCACCACTGCTTGCGATATATTCAGTCATCTGCTTAATCCTCATCCCCTTCGCATTGTCAATACCCATCTAATTCCACTTTAACAACAGTAATTGGCTGATGGAGTAGAAGATATAGATTTGTTTTCTTGATGACTCCTTGACTTTTTTTCCTCTGGTAATACTAATAGAATTCCAAATCCGTACTGGTGTGATCATGTCATGAGTAGGTCAACAGTCATGTCAAGGTCCTATTGGAAACCTCATAGCCAACATCTTAATTTAGACTTAGCTATCTTTTTCACTTGTATGTGCAATTGTAAGCAATTTTTTCAAGTCTCCACTCTCCATTATAACAGAATTCATTTAGTTCAAAAGGGGATAGCCCTGCATGTGAATTATGTGGCTGGCTACAATTGAGTAAATAGAATATATAAACACCAGGGAACCTCATTTGCATGGGTATATACATGTGTTTCTTTTTTAAAGTTACACAGGTTGAACAAAAATAGGAAAACTCTTACCCATTTTTTTTGTAAGCAGCATTTTATATAAATTGTGGTGATGAAACATGTGGTAATGAAGCATGAATGATTTAGCAATATTAAGTTCTAGAAAAGTATACTTTCTCTTTAAATAGATTATTGAATTATTACCAGCCAGTTTGTCATCACTGTTCCAATTTTATTTCATTACATGACCTGAACAATAGTATTCATAATAAGAAGATGCATTGTTAAATTATTAAACTACTTTGATTTGGGGGGATGGGAGGTATGTAATCCAGGCTAAAGCATTCCAAATATGAAGTGTTACATAAAATGTGTATCTGTGTACCTTTGTGTGTATATATTCATCTGTGTAGAGATATATGCCTTATATATGTTTGCATTTTCTCATAACATTAATAAACCTTTTCCTATCAACCATACTATTTTCTGTATATAAAAAGACCCACTATACTCACTGTGTTTTGAATAGCAGTAAATGATAATGATCTGAAGCTTATTAGGTTTGGATTTTTAAAAACTGGAATTTCAAAAAAACATGAACTAAAATAGGAATGTTGGGTTAAAAGATAGAAGCTGTTAGCTTTTAAGACAAAAAAATGGATTTCTGTAGAGACTTAAAGTGAAGACAATCTGATTACTCAAAAATTCTTTAAAATTTTACATTTTATAATTAATTCAAATATTATTTTATTGCAATCTAGAGCAGCTCTTTACACTGATGTTTGTTTGTTTGTTTGTTTGTTTGTTATGCTCCAAGCATAGAGATTGGACACATTCGGGAGCAAGGCTTTATTATCAATCATACTAATAGGTTTCTGGTACTTCCATTTATTTGTTTGGAAGGCCAAAGCAATCAAATTGGAAGCACATAAAGAATCAGTAACCATTTTCTCATGTCATGATGCATTGATCTTTTATATCAGTTATATTTTAAATCTAAGCCACCTGGAATTTTGGCCGATAAATCCAAATTTTATTTTGGTTACGTAGCTTACCTAGTTTTTCTTGCTGCCGTTTGATTATTTTTTAAAACAAAGTTGATATAGGTCCAGGTGATTGGTTTCATTTTAAGGTAATGATTGAATATGCTAATTTTTGACAGGACTTTAATGATAGTCTCATGGTTGTATCATGTAGTTAAGATAACTAACAGTTAAAACTTTTTCCAGAGCTAGGAAAAACAAACAAAAAATCCAGCACTTTGTAATGGAAAGAACCCTAGGTCAAACTGGAGGTCTAATCCCAGCTTTGCAGAAATCTAGCACCATGACTTTGCACAAGACATGAAGCACTTTATGTTTTTGTTTCCTCATTTGTAAGAATCAGGAAGCCTCAAGGCTTTTTTCTTTTCTTTTATTATTATTTTTTTTTAACCTATAAATGTGCAAAAGTCACCATAGGCCCAAATCACTCCTCAGACTTAGGAAAAAACATTTAAGTTTCAAACTCCCAAAACTGTGTGTGGATTCATCAAGAATTAAAGGGGGAAACGTGTTCTTTTACATTTCAACTATGAGTATATCAGATTCAATTTTATATTTTCCTTATCACTGAATTTGATCATGAATTTTGCTTTTCTTTGTAGTTTTCTAGATAAGCATGCTCTTTGGAGCCAAAAAGACCCAGACCCTAATCCTGCTTCGGCATGTCACTTGTTGACTGAGTGATTTTGGACAATTTACTTACCCTCTCTGCCCCTCACTTTCTACTTTTCCAAATGTAGTAATGTTTACCTGAAAAGGTTTACAAGAGCAGAGAGGTTGAATGAATATTACATAGATACCTCGCAGCAAAGACCTACCCCTTATAGGTGCTTAGAAATGTCTGTCCCCCCCACCCTTCTCTCTCTTTAGGCCTGTGATTACTCCATGTATCATTTTGTCTCACTTTGAAAAATTACAAGGCAGCTATCCACAAGCAGGTAAACCATCCAGAAACTAATTCCAGTCACTGCTGAATGTCAGTCTACATCGCAGGCATCATAGAAGGGCACTTCCTGGACCTACACTTGTTTTTTTGGTTTTTGTTTTTGTTTTTTTCTTTTTTTAAGATTTATTTATTTGAGAGAGAGCACAAGCAGAGGGAGAAGCAGACTCCCCACTGAACAAGGAGCCTGATGTGGGACTCCATCCCAGGACCTTGGGACCATGACCTGAGCTGAAGGCATACGCTTAACCGACTTAGCCACCCAGGCGCCCCATGGACCTACACTTGTCTTGGAGCTCTGGGGGACTCCCAGTCAAGTCTGTCAGCTCCAGGCTCTGTCTGGGGCAGTTATGGGTTTCCCGGTATCCGTCTAAATTCCCACGGCAGCTGTTGAGGCACTGTCTGGGGTGGGGCTTGGGCAAACATGAACCATTGAGAAAATAAGACCGTTGTAACTTGAATATATAAAAATGTTTTAAAAAGCACACTTTGGGGGCGCCTGGGTGGCTCAGTTGGTTAAGCGACTGCCTTCGGCTCAGGTCATGATCCTGGAGTCCCGGGATCGAGTCCCGCATCGGGCTCCCTGCTCGGCAGGGAGTCTGCTTCTCCCTCTGACCTTCCCCCCTCTCATGTGCTCTCTCTCTCTCTCTCTCTCATTCTCTCTCTCAAATAAATAAATTAAAAAAAAAATCTTTTTAAAAAAAAAAAGCACACTTTGTATCACTACCCTCCAAAAGACATTTTCTTGGCCATTCAAGACTGTTGTAACTTGAATATATAAAAATGTTTTAAAAAGCACACTTTGTAGGGCACCTGGGTGGCTCAGTTGGTTAAGCAACTGCCTTCGGCTCAGGTCATGATCCTGGAGTCCCGGGATCGAGTCCCACATCGGGCTCCCTGCTCGGCGGGGAGTCTGCTTCTCCCTCTGACCCTCCTCCCTCTCATGCTCTCTGTCTCTCATTCTCTCTCTCGCAAATAAATAAAATCTTAAAAAATAAAATAAAATAAAAAGCACACTTTGTATCACTACCCTCCAAAAGACATTTTCTTGGCCACTCTATTTTTTCTTATTTGTCCATTTTCTCAGCATGTGAGAAACCCTCTAATCTAAGAAATAATATTTCAATGTTATATACTTCTAAAAAATACCAGTATTTGTCTTAATATCCAAGCAGTTGTTCTTATCCTGTATCCCTTCAAGACTGCACATTTCTTTTTAAAAATCGTCTCCTCGGGTATGATTTTTGCAAAAAGCAAATCATTCTCATGTTCTCTGCAAAATAATTAAGTAAACATATTTAGCTAAGTCATTAATTGGGCTTTACCTATAACTTGTTCTGTGAGCATTTTAGAATCAGGCCGTTAACAGTATTTGAACATATTTCTGTAATATAATTAACAGGCAAGATAGGTTGATTCTGAAAAGGACATCTACAGTTTTGACACTGAGAATTAATTATAAGAGAGAAGACAGATCTGTGCTCTGGCCAGAATTAACTAGCGGTTCAAAACATAAGCAGTCACCTTGGGCTCTTATAACAAAAAATGACACTCCTTCTCTTAATTCCTAGCTTGTAAACTTTGTTTAGACAACTCATCTGCTTGTCAGCTCTGTCTTTTTCTGTGTAATTAAATTTAGAAAATAGTAGTTGATTTTCTTCAACCACTCCAAAGTTCATGTTTGTTGAATTAAAAAAAAAAAAATCACATTTTATGTGTGTTTGTGTTTAAATGGTTCAGATACTTATCAGAGGTCATTCATTCTAAAAGGAAGGGGATGACATTCAACTTAACATTTCTTCCCAGTTTTAAAGACTATCCCTTTAATTAAAGAGCTGAAAACTGTATTACTTGTTTGCAAGGAATGGCTTACATAAAATGCTGGCACTGTATTTTGCTGATTTTTTTTTTTTTCCGAGTGACCACAATTATTTTAATGCTTTTAATGCAACTTTTCTCATTTTACAACAACAAAGACCCTCTTCAAATATCTTACATTGGTTAATCCAAGAAACACTGTGATAGTGGGGTTAATTTTGAGTGCACAAAGAGCTAGTGGAGGGTACAGAGAGGGCATCTGTTGGATAAGCTTTCAATATGATGAGAATGATAACAGATCTGCCACTTGTGCAAAAGACAAGTAATCTTTTACAGTATTTGACTTTAAAAAGTGTCATTTTATTTGTTTAAAAAGCATATTTTAGTCGAGTGGGTTATGAACTTTAGTGTCTGAACTGCCTTTCTTCTTGAACTTCTAGCATTTTGGATCTCAGGGTATCTGGATTTTGTTTTAATATATCTTAAGCGGGTACAAAATTGCCTTTGAAATTTATTTTTATGAACATGCTTAAACATTCCATTTGCCAAGATTTCTTTTTGCCTTTCACTGTTACCCTTTCGATCCCTAAGAAAAGTAGCTTTTCTCTCCTATATGTAAGGCCATGTCCGTACCCACTAGTTGAGGAAGTCAATGTACAGGTCTCAACAACTGGCCTCATCTCAGACCAGTTAAATCTGAACTTCTTGGGGGTTGAACGCAGACATTAGTATTTTTTAAAATGCGATGAATGATTTTAACAGGTAACAAGAGTGAGAGAGCTGTAGAAGAAAGAAGCAGGAAGACCTCTGATTCGCTTTGAAACCATGGGCAAGTTATTTTAGTGCTTATTGAGATTCTGTTTTTTCACTGGCATAATTGTGCAGATGAAGGGATTATGGAGCTCTTGGTGTAATGGTTACAGCATAGTCGAGGTGCCCGCGAAGTCTGGAAACCCAGATAACATATTGGAGATTGAAGCTGTTGTTGATAAGTTTGTATGTATTTATCTGCCTTTGTGTCCAGACTTTGTGGGAACTCTGTGCATGATCGTGTAAGGTTTTAAGTTTTTGTTTTGTTTTTACTTCTTCCTTATAGTGACCTGAAATCTGGCTTCACGGTGTAATTGGTTCTAGTTCTCCCTCTGGAGTTACGCAGAATAAATTGGATTCCTCTTTTCCGCAAGAGTAAATTTAAGTGTCTGAGCCTCAACTGGCTATCTGTATTATGTCTCCAGGCCTCAGTTTTTTTCACCCGTAAGATAGGTAGAAATATATTAGGCAAGTGAAAGGAGTTAGGAGTTCCCTGTGATGCTCCCACAGATACTTGGACAGTTTTATATCTTATCCTTTTCATACTGGATTGCCTCATTTCCTTCCAGATATTTTTCACATTTTCCCAAACCCACCCAACCTTCTGATTGTTCTCTTTTAAATGTGCTTGTTTGTTAATGTCTTTCAAATATGGTACGTGGAAGTAAAATACCACTGGATTCATTGGATATTTTTCTTCTTTTATTCTGGGCACATGAGTTACTAAGAATGCTTCATTTGGGGGCGCCTGGGTGGCTCAGTCGGTCAAGTGTATGCCTTCAGCTCAGGTCATGATCCCCAAGGTCCTGGGATCGAGCCCCACATCAGGCTCCCTGCTCAGTGTATAAGATAATAGATCAAATGAGCCCAGACTTTAAAAGAATATGTACACTATCTGGAATGAAACCAAGGATGAACATAAAACACTAACATAAGCTCATCACGATACCAGGAGGACCGAAAGAGCCCAAAATACTCTTGAAGCTTCTTTGCAGATGATTCCAATCTGTTAATCCATTTTCTTTATGTAAAGCTGCTTTCCTCTCTGTGATTCCACCTGACTGAACTCTTAGCCAGCCATAGTTGACTCATATTATTGCAAATAATACTGTTAAAGACTTTTTAGGTACCCTTTTGAAGTTCTCATGTACCATATTCCTGCCATCTTCCTTCCATGATACTATCCTTGCCAGTAAAATCAAATGCCATTACCTTGGCAGAACTAATTCTTAGTGAACCTACGCTAGCTCCTAGTGATCATTGTCTCCTCTTCTGTCCTCATAAACTGTTTAATATTGACGCAGATTTTTACCTTCACTTGTCATCACTGTGCTGGTTATTAGTTTATATATCCTTGGACATTTTACTGATACAAATAAAATGCAATTCTAGGGTTATATTCAAAATATCTTAGAATATGTGTACGAACCTAGAGATTTAATTTAAGTTCATTGAAAAACAGTAAATGTGCTCTCTTCTCTGTCTTGGGCTACAGTGTTTGTAGAAGGATTCAGAATGGAGTGGTGTTTGAGCCAGGGAAGGTAACAGCAAGGGACAAGAACGTCCCTTTCGATTGCCTGTTCTAAGTTCTATTTGTTATCTCATTTATTGTTCAAAATACCTTTTCAAAGTATTGTTACCCATTTATTTACTGGTGAGAATGTGACCTTTATATTTTTCAGAGTATTTTGGGCTCTTTCGGTCCTCCTGGTACCGTGATGAGCTTATGCTAGTGTTTTATGTTCATCCTTGGTTTCATTCCAGATAGTGTACATATTCTTTTAAAGTCTGGGCTCATTTGATCTATTATCTTAAATAATGACTCCATAAAATTGACCCCCCCACTTGCTAACTTACTGAAATGATTCATCATTTTTTGTTCAGAACTTTGATTATAGTAACGTATCCTTTTTTCAGACACACTTTCTTCTAGGATTTTTATCCAAATCAAACTTGTTACTTAACTAATTGTAAATGTGTGTTGTAAAACTTCTGACAATTCTTCAATTTTGACCACTGTTCTTCTGTTATTTTTCCTTAAGACAGGAAATGGCAGTACTCTCTTTTTAATTATTCATCATAAACCTTGGTGTCATCCTTGATTCCTCTGTCCCTCTCATATTCTTACTCCATTAGCAAATCTGACTGGGTCTATCTTCAGATGTCTTCAGAAATCAGGCCTCCTCGAATCACCATCAGTGTCACCTCCTTGTTCTAACATCGCTTCATCTCTGTTCTGATACAAAAGCCTGGGGGCTTTTGCCATTACTCTCCTCGAGTCTGTTCTCAAACGGCAACTAGTGACCAATTTAATGTTAGCTCCCTCACATCATTCCTCTACTCAAAGCCCTCTAGTGACTTCCTCTCTCACTAGAGTAAAAGCAGATGTCCTACAGTCACTCACCAGGCAGGACCCTACATCCACCTCTGCCCCCGCCCCCACCCCAGTCTCTCTGCTCACTTCTCCCGCAACACTGGCTTCCATGCCTGCGCACTCTCCACTGAGAGCTGTTCCTCTGCCCCTGATATTCTTCCCCTGAGTACACAGCTGGTTCACTCGCTCACCCACGTGAGGCATTCTCTGACTATTTAAAAAAACCTCTAGCCTCCCAAACTGGCACTCTTTGTCTCGCTTCCCTGCTGTATTTTTTCCACTGTACTTAATCCAAACTATCATCAATACTTCTTGATTGTATGTCTCCTCTCACTAGAACATAGGCTTCATGAAGGCAGAGATTCCTGTTTGTTTTGTTCATAGCTGTGTGTCCATGGCCTAGAACAGTGCCTGACGTATAGCAGAAACTCAGTCAATGTTTGAATGAACGAGTGAATGAATGAATGCACACCGTGCATGCAGTTTTGAGTCATGCATCTTAATTTAACATATGTCTGTATTAATAGATTATAATGGTTGCATAATATTCTATTATGTAGTTATAAAGTATTTTTTTGTTAGGTTTTCATTTTAAACTTATAAATAATGCTTTGGTGAACATCTTTGTATGTAAAAGTTTCACCCTTCTAAGAACACACATGCACACACACACACACACACACACACCCATTTCCTTAGAAGTTACTTCAGTAAAATTGCTTTGTGGAAGACTACAGATATTCTTAAATAGTCAAAGCCAAAAAGTTTATACCAGTTTATCAATAGTAATTTATCTAAATAAATGTTTCATCAGTTACCCTTCAACATTACGCATGGGCATTTCTCCTGCAGTGTTCATAAAGTGAATTGACTATTAGAGAATATTATTTGAACTGAACCAGGTAAGGTAAGGTGCTTTTCCCCCATAGATCACAGTTGCATTTTTTTAGTGGCTTGTGCTTTATTGTAGATGATTTTTTTAAAAAAGTATAAAGCCCTGCATTAATGATAATGCTGATCCTGAATTGGAAAAGAAAAGCCATACTCTTACACAAAAGCTAGATATAGTTAAGAGCTGTATTTACTGAGTGATGTTTAGCTTTTATAGCTCTACACTCATAGTCACAAAAAACCTTGTAGTATTGAACCATTTCCCTAAAAATAACTACATTCTTGTGAGTCTAAAAGTAATCCTCCAACCACATTTCCCATTGAAACAATTGTTTTAACTACATTAAATGGTGGTTTCTTAGGAGTAAAACTCCCACAAAAATAAAAGAGCCTGTTTCATATTTTAACTGTGTGCTTTCTGTTGAATGAAAATATGGCATAGCAGTGTTTTAATTGCATGCTTTAATGGCATACCTAAAAAATAATTCATATTCAGCCTTTAAGTACTAATTTAAACATCACCTTTGGATACATGCCTTTCTTGATCTTTTCCAAAGTGATCAATCTGGTTAAATGAGTAATGAAAGAGTGCAAACAAAAGAATGAATATTTTCCCATATATTTCATTAATAATTGGATTGGAGAATTAATTTTCCATATACTGGATTCATGTCCCCTTTGCCCAAGTATTGATTTATGTTCACTGTATATAACAAATATGGTAATTCCTTGTCTGTCATATTTGTGCATGATTTACTATTTCGGTGTACAAAATAGAAGCCTGTAGTGGTAACACATACTCAGTTTCAGAACTCATGATACAAGAACATCTAAAGATTAAGCAGGTTACCCTCCTCATAGCAGCTGAATAAATGTGCACTTGGTGAGGGCAAGTGAACAAAAAGAGATTCACACATTTTATTATCTTTATTTTGTATCTTTTCTCTGTATTTGAATCGTTTGAGCCAAGGCTGGATGACTGCTAGTCAAATGAATAAGTTTCTGTATTGAGAAGTAAACTTCACTGAAGAATGCCTTTGTTAGAACAAGCAAGACATTCCTCTTCTTCTTTCCTCTTCTGTTTCACTTAGCATCACTTAGACTAGAGAATGAAAACCAATTAGACCACAGAGAAGAGCATGGAACTTTACTTTTGATACATCTTATTTATAAGTTAAGTTTCAAGACTTCAATCCATTCCTTAGGACAGTTAGTTCCCTGAGAATGTGGAAGTATTGAATTATCTTAGTGATTAAAGAAAAAAAAAAACAGAAAACTAATGTATCATGGGTACTTGCTAGCTTACAATGTTAACGTAACCATTTTGGAATGAAACTTTGTGTGACCTGCATGCATGTGTGTCTTTTTGTTCCTAATTCTTTGAGACTATAAAATAATGTAGCTTTCAGTAGATGTTTCTGCCAATTGCTATTGTTGTGGTAAACAAAATAAAACTCCTGGAAAGTGTTATTTGTCTTCTCAGGAATTTCCTTAAATTTCATGCAGTATAGTGACTATTTGTTTTTGCAAATTGAAATCCCCTACTTTGGAATATTTGTGTGTTCACTTATAGAGTTAAATTTTCATTTTTTTTTCCCCTGCTAACATACATTAGTTATAAATAAATGCATTTGCCTTTATAATTTGAATGTTTGAAGGCTTAACATCATATGTGTAGGTTTAAGTTTTGTTGACCTAAAACGATTCTAGGGACTTGGGGTTCTTAGGACTTTTATTTAGGGCTTCTTGTATTGTCAGCAAATAATTCAGTGTATAGAATCTCAAATGATAAATCAGCAATCAAATGAGCATTATAATTTAGAGTTGAATATGAAATCTAATGCTGGGCCTATTTGTGACAATACAGGAGCCCACCCGGTTCTACTTTCTCTGCCCATGACCCTTTGAACATTCTGCTGCTGCTGCTTTTTTTTTTTTTTAAGATTGTATTTATTTATTTGACAGAGAGATAGAGAGCACAAGTAGGCAGAGTGGCAGGCAGAGGCAGAGGAAGAAGCAGGCTCCCCACCGATCAGGGAGCCCGACGCAGGATTCGATCCCAGGACCCTGGCATCACGACCCGAGCCAAAGGCAGTCACTTAACCGACTGAGCCACCCAGGCGCCCCTACTGCTGCTTTTTTTAAAGATTTTATTTATTTATTCGACAGAGACACAGCGAGAGAGGGAACACAAGCAGGGGGAGTGGGAGAGGGAGAAGCAGGCTTCCCGAGGAGCAGGAAGCCAGATGCAGGGCTCGATCCCAGGACCCTGGGATCATGACCTGAGCCAAAGGCAGACGCTTAACCGACTGAGCCACCTAGGTGCCCCTGCTGCTGCTTTTAAGCTCTCCCCAGTCATGCTTGCTTTTACGATAGAGTGGCTTTTAAATTCAAACCAAGGAAAATGCTTAATACAAAATGTGGAAAGGAAAATAAATGAGGTCACAGTCATCTGGTTAGGCTAGTATATATTTAAAAACTAAATGTGTATAGCCAGGACATTTTTAAAAATATTTCTCTCCAAAATGTCTTTTGGAAATATATTAATAACCTAATATATGATCGTACCCAGGGTAGGACTTCAACATTTTTTTCTTTCTTGATTTTTCTTTATGAAAACAGAAAACTGCTCTGAAATCAATTGTAAGCTTAGGGAATTTCATGCCCTTGACTGTTCAGCACAGATATACTGACTATATGATTTGGCCATAAACCAGAGAAAGTTGTAGCTGAAATGGAGAAACAGAACATTCTATCACATTTTGAATATGCTCTCAAAGAGTTGCTGGAAGGTGAGCATTGACTCAGTGATGTAATATGTGGAGTCAAACTGAGTATTTGCTGTGCTAGAGAAAACTAATGGAAACATTCACTTGGGGTAAGACAAATGGTATTAAATGAGAAAACACACCATGAATTGCAAATGGAGCTGAGTTAATTTGTTGCTACAGTAGTGTTGCCCTACTGTTAAATGAAGGCTGTGTAATTATCTTGCTGACAGAGATAATGTCAAAACCTCATTTCTCCTTACATGCCTCGTTTTTACATGAGGGCTAATTGAGCTGCAAGGTGACAACTGATTATATATGGCTATCGTCGGGTCCTCTTGCTCAATTTGCAAATAATGTTACCCTTTTTTTAAGTGAGGATTTTTATCAGACTTCAAGTGAGGTATTAAACTTTTCAAACTGTTTAATTTGCAACATTCTGTTCTATCTGTAAATTATTCTGGCATAAATTCTCCTTTTTACATATACTTCTCTCAAACTTTCTCTTCATGCGTCTGACTTGCTTATACACTGTAGTTGAAGGAGATAGCAATACTAGTTTACGTTTTATTTTGTAGAACATTTTAGTTATGTTCAGTCAAAATTGATTTGTCTTCTATTTCTTTCATTTCTGGAAATGTAGAGTTTTTCAGGTATTGAAAATAGAATGGCAGAAGTTGAAATAATAGGGGGAAAGTGCTCTGTTTAGCAAAGTCAACTGAATTAAAATATCATATTTCTTTCTTTTGGATATCTAGCACTGTACTCATTAGCCTCTAAGTCTTTTCTGTCTCACTGTCTTGGTAGGTCTTAATAGAAAGATGTTTATTAGAACTAGTCTTGTTAATTGTGGCTCAGTCCACGAGGAGGCAGCATTTTATACAGTAAAATCTTCTATTTATGAAAAATCTGAAGGGTTGAACAGTGTAACTAATTTTTATGGTTGTGGATCTTCCTGAATATATACTAGACAGAATTCATGATCTCAAGGAAAAAGCTAATATTGGATGTATAACTATAGTTCAAGTAAACGGACAAATTGTTGCTTTGCTGGGGAATCTCCTGGCTTAATGTGAAATTCTGAAAAGGAATTCAAGCTGAGATTATCAAACAAAGGCAGCAGGAAGGAGGGTTTTCCTTACTTGTGGGATAGTTTACATTTGAAAATAAAGATCAGGCAAGTGGGAATTTTTTGGAATTACAGAAATCCCGTGGCAACTTAGCAACTTGACCGGGGTCATTGTCAGTAACAGCAATAACCACAAAAGGTTAATAATATAACAAAAGTAGTGTGTTGCCAAATGTTTTATATTACTTTTAGAGTTTTCAACATTTACTACTAGAAAATGCTAAGAGAAATAGCTGACCTTTACTATTTCCTTATGTGCTAAATATCTCAGTCTTTACAATAACCATATGAGAGAGATAGTATCATCCATTTTTAACAAGCGAAGAAACTGAAGTACAGAAAAGTTAAGTAGCTTATTCAGAATCACACTGCTAATAAGTCACTCATGTGAATCTGTGGGGTTTGGGCATATATGTCTATCTCTAGTTCATTAATGAGCAAATGGAAGGAAGCTTAGTGAGTTGATCGGCTTGTTTCAAATTAGACAGTAAATGCACAGCCGTGGTTCACATGGCAATCTTTTGACTCTAAGTTTGTTGCTATTGCTCTTGTCTTTGTTATTCAGGCCTTATGTTTTCTTGATCAGTTTTTTCTATCCTAGTAGTTTTCCAACTGTGTTCCCTGGAGCCCTTGATTTCCCTGTGAAGGTTCCAGGAAGTGGCTAAGAGGATAGGAATTCAGCCTGTCATCAGTCATAGTAATTCATTGACCCTTAGAGTTCTGAGCAAGAGTTTATTAGGAAAATTTCCACTGCCTAGAAAGTCATAAAATTTTATGTCCTACTCCGTGTAATTTAAAAAAAAAAAAAGAGGCATCCTTGAGTGCCACTTTTCAGTGGTATTTCCAATCTGGCTCCTCCCTAAACACTGGAGCACTTATCAGGTCCTTTGGGATTGCTAGAGTTGAGCCTGACTCCTTGGGCACTAGTGTATGGCTGTTCTCCTATACCCATGGCACCCGGTGGTAAACAGGAGAATGAGTATATGATCAGCAAGGGTCAAAACTCAGCATGCCTGATCGAAGAGGTATATGTTTCTTTGAAATTCCCATATACCTGCTTCGAGGAACACAAACCAGAACCAATCCTCAGAAAAGGAATTTTCTGTCCCTGAGGTCCTGGCATTACCCAGAAGAGATCCTCCAGGTCCATTCAAAAGCAAAGCAAATACCTAGCCATTCCCTGCAAAGGAGGGGTGTCTTTGACCTGCGTACCCTATTCGGCTCTGTTTTATCTCCTGCACTGGTCAGGGGATAGGAATAAAGAGGATGATCCAGCTGAGGGGTACACATTCTATAGGCGTGCCACTCCGACTTTCAGTGAGCTTCTAGATAACCAGCAATCTCAGAAGAAAGTGGGAAAAACTCCACTGGCAGAAGAGGAAATAAATAGACCAATGTGTAAAGATCAAATTTGGAAAGTGAACTTGCCACAGAGCAAATTTTGAAAAGAGTAAGGGGATTTTTTTATGCACTTTAAAAAAAAAGAAGTTGCTTCAGCCGAAAATGGTGGGCTTGCAGGAAATGCATGAAGTAGACGCGCACATACCGTTTTGACAAATGTCATCATAAATCTTCTCGCTGCTTGAAGTGCCACATATTTTTCAGTTTTTTGCTTTCCAAATTTAATTTTATAACAGTGACTGCTGTGCATGTTTTTAGATAAACCTTTTCTTCAGTTCTAATGACATCAGAGTGCCTCCTGTCAGCAAAGCATTGGTGTTTGTGATTATTTTATTAAGTTTTGTAGCAGATGCCGTTATTTACCCCCATATTGAGTTGTAATTTTAAATGTCTGGTTTGATTCTGCCTACAAGGAAAAAATCAAGTATATTGCAGAAATGACTTTGAAAACTGGAGCATTCCAAAAAGGTATAAATAATGCACAAATGATATCTTTTTTTTCCCCAAAAGTGAGTGGAATTATATTATCAAAGCTGTCTTTTCTTTTTCCATTTTTTTTGAGATATAATTGACATGTTACATTGTGTTAGTTTTAGGTGTACGATGCAATGATTCAATATATGTATATATTGCAAAGTGATTGCGACAGTAGTTAACATTCATCACTGCACATAGCTGCACATTTAAAACTTTATTTTCAAATTTCTGGTATTCCCTGGTCTTTTGAAATGAAGTTTCGACTGAGCTTTTTTTTTTTTCCTATGTTGTCAAATAACCCATGCCACACGTGTTATTTGATAACATTCGATCTTGATTAAAGAAAATCTATTTAAAAATGTCGGGGGGGGGGCGCTTGGACGGCTCAGTCATTAAGTGTCTGCCTTTGGCTCAGGTCGTGGTCCCGGGGTCCTGGGATCAAGCCCCACGTGGGGCTCCCTGCTCCGTGGGAAGCCTGCTTCTACCTCTCCCACTCCCCCTGCTTGTGTTCCCTCTCTTGCTGTTTCTCCCTCTGTCAAATAAATAAATAAAATCTTTTAAAAATATATAAAAATAAATAAAAAATAAAAATGTGTGTGTGTGAGGGGCTCCTGGGTGGCTCGGTCGGTTAAGCGTCCATCTTTATTTCGGCTCAGGTCATGTTCTCATGGATCCTGAGATGGAACCCCACATTGGGCCCCACAGCTCAGTGGGGAGTCTGCTTGGGATTATCTCTCTCCCTCTCCCTCTTTCTCTCTTCCTTCCCCTCCCCTCGCTCTCTAAAAATAAATAAATAAATCTTAAAAAAAAAAGAGAAGAAAGTATGTGTGTGTTATAGGTGAGATTAAGACAGCATGTTCCTTCATTATACTTGGAAAATGTTGGAATACTTGAAAAATTGGGGGTTTTCGTTCATTCAGCATTTATTAAACCCCACCATATGCAAGACACTGATGATTAAAGAGGGGGGAAAATACGTCTAAGGAATTTGCTGTTAAAAGATGAAGCAGGTCATGGAGACTCTCAGTTCTCTGCTAGTGGTAAAGACAGCTCCTGGTGTCTTTACCTGGGGTGCGCAGAAGGACACGTGATGTACACTCACAGTGGGCACGGGGCAGACTTGGCAGTAGCAGATCCCTGAGCTGAGCCTTGAAAGGCAAGGGTAACCAGGGCATGAGGCAGGGAGGATGAGGAAAAGGTGTGCCAGGCATCGAGTAGCCAGATGAGGGACAGGGAGGAGTGGAGACCTCTCCCCATCTCTGGAATTTGTGTCTCCTGATTACTGAGTCTCTCTCTTGCGTGGCTGTGGCTCACCTTCGGGCTCTTGCTGGCCGTCTGGTTTCTCTCTTCTGCCAGGCTCAGTCTCGGTGTCTCCCTGAACTACTGGATGGTGCTTGCTCACTCTCGGTCGGGCTCCCTCTCTCAGTTTCACTCACACTCAGGCTTGGGCTCTCCTGCAACCACTTTCCCTCTTGCTTCCACCCTGCCTGGTTGTCAGGGTTTTTTTACCCTTCCTTTTTTCCATTCCTTTAATCCAGTTTATATGTTTATAATGTGATAGACAAGACAAAGGTAAGGACAGTCCTTTGTTAAGGACAGTGAGGAGAGCATAAAGTGGCTGATAGTGAGAAATAGGACTCCCGGAGGCACTGGCCAGCTCTCAATGGACTATTAGAAAAAGGAGTTTGAGGGCGCCTCGGTGGCTCAGTCGTTAAGCATCTGCCTTCAGCTCAGGTCGTGGTCCCGGGGTCCTGGGATCGAGTCCCGCGTGGGCTCCCTGCTCCGCAGGAAGCCTGCTTCTCCCTCTCCGACTCTCCCTGCTTGTGTTCCCTCTCGCTGTGTCTCTCTCTCCCTGTCAAATAAATAAATAAAATCTTAAAAAAAGAAAAAGAAAAAGGAGTTTGATTTTTCATGTCATAGGTAGAGAGGACCTATACTGAAGGACCTATATTCAAAATATATCCAGAATCATATTATTTCTCAACCCCTTGTAAAGGATTTTTAGCAGGGAGGTGTTACGTTTACAATTTAGAATGATAACTCATGGCGCGTGGCATGGTGCGGTAGATGAGAGGTGTACTTTGGCATTAGCTGATCTAATGTGAATTCTAGATGTAGTAGCTAAGGCTGTGTGATCTAAACATGTCACTTAACCTCTTCCTGCCCCAGTTTTCTCAGCTCTAAAATAATTGCATTGTTTTCATACAATTTTGTTGTACCTTTCAAGAAGATTAGGTCCAGTTTTTAATTAATTGTTCAATTACTTCTATAAATTAATATGATTATGCATATTACTGTGACAGTGCAGAACAGTATGACCAGTTGGCGGTACGGAGGGAGACATTTGCTTGAGAGAGATTTAGTGGATTTGGTGAACAGGATTTGAGTCGCTTGAAGTATAGTTGGGTGAAGTGAAAGGAAGGAGGAGTCAGGGGCTGACGTCTGACTTTTGCCTGGGTCTTGATTGATTGTGGTCTTTTGTTTTCCTTTAATGATAATCCACAACTTCTTTGAGTTCTAATGAGGTGGAATGTGGAAACTCTAAACAGGGAAGACATCAGAGTTGAATTTTAAAAATAGATGCTGAAGAGGAATTGGGTGGCAGGATGGCTGGTGAACTTTTTAGGTTGGTCCTTGACTTTTTTAAAAGTCAGTTGGATGCACTTAGCATAAGGGCTGTACAGTGCATTTAAGTACAACAACAGGTAATTAAATTTGTACATTTCATGTCTGGTTCCACTGTTTAAGGTTATCCTAGATTAAACCCTATTAGTAAAGATACCTGACTTCACTAGTATTCAGTGTTAAAATATATATAATTTATTTAGTGCTTGCTGTATGTCAAGCACAGTGCTAAGGGTTTAAAATATTACCTCCTGCATGCAGAAGGCCTTTAAAGATAGTGGTAATCAACACTGGACGGAAGACTGTAGCCTCAGAAGGTAAATGACTTGCTCAAGGTTATGTACGTAGTCTTAATAGAAGCCTGTTTCTAATCATTTTCATGTGTGTGTGACTCCAAAGCCTGTTTTCCACAACAATATAAAGCTATTATATATAATTAGTATCATGTTATGTTTGAGATTGATGAGCTAACATGAAAATGCTTTGAAAAAGCCAGTGGGTTAGAAAATCATTAGTTTGAGAATCATAAGACGCAGATTGTGATTCAGAAGCATTTTACATATTAACTTGTGTCTTCAGCTTATTAACTTGTTAAATGGTAATAAAGTTTGACTTCTGCTTATTTTACTGTATAAATATCGTGTGCTGAAAATTTTTAGGAATTCAAAACAATGTCTTATGAAAGGTACATTAAGGGACAGTTGGGCCCCGGGACAGGAATAAATAAATGAAACAGAACAAGGAGTTCAAAACAAAACCACACACAAATAGTATTGTTTGATATATGACGGAGGTGATATGATAGATCAATGGGGAAAGGATGGACTTTTTAACCAATGATTTAATTTTTTAATCAGGGACAATGAATTATTTACATGGAGGAAAATGGAATCGGAATCCCTACCTCACAGCACACACAAAAATCGATTCCAAGTAGATTAAACACATGAATGGAAAGGCAGAACTACAGCACTTTGGAACAAATACTGGAGAACAATTCTAAGACCTCAAAGCAGAAGAATTTCTTAAGACCAAAAAGTATAAACCGTAAAGGAAAAGATTGATAAATTTACATTAAATTAACAACTTGACATTTGTAAAAGAGAGTGAAAACACACACATGTGCATGCACATGTACACCCTCTGCCGCAGACTGGGAGAAGCTTCTGGGGACACAGGTCAGCTCAAAGTTCAGAATCTAAAATATATAAAGAATGTAGGGACACCTGGGTGGCTCAGTCGGTTAAGCGTCTGCCTTCAGCTCAGGTCATGATCCCAGGGTCCTGGGATCGAGTCCCGCATCGGGCTCCCTGCTCCGCGGGGAGCCTGCTTCTCCCTCTGCCTCTCTCTCTCTCTATCTCTCATGAATAAATAAATAAAATCTTTAAAAATAAATAAAATAAATAAAATAAAATATATATATATAAAGAATGTAAATTAGTAACTGAAAAATAAACACCCGATAGAAAGATGGGCAAACGAAAACAACCGGTATTTCACAAAAGAGGAAGCACAAATGGCCTATAAACATGCAGTTTTATTAGAAATTAGGGAAATGTCATTGAAGTTACAGTGAGATAAGATTTCTTCCTCATCAGATCGTCAAAACTTAAACAGACAATGCAAATGGTTAGCAAGGTAAGGATTAATGGGATCCCTGAAACATTGCTTCTGAAAGTACCCTGATATAACTATTTTGGAAGGGCCAAAGCCAATAAAGAGCACATACCTCATAAATTTGCAGTTGCCCAGAAACTTTTGCATTTTTGTGTTAGGAGTCATGTACAAAAATATTCACAGTAGCAGTCTTTGTAAGAGTGAAAAACTAGACCAAAAAAAAATCTCACAAAGATGTATTAGCAGGAGAGCGGATAAATTGTGGCATACTCATTGAGTGGAATACTGTATCAATAGTAAAAATAAGAGTAAAAATGAACACAGCTGCATGCATCAACATTAATAAATCTCAGATTATATCAGAAGAAAAAAACAAGTTGCCGAGTAATACATACACTATGATTCCATTTTGAGATTGGATAAACTAAGCTGTATTGTTTAGGAATACTAAACCGGTGGAAAGAGTAATGAATAAAGAATGATTCTATCGGAATTCAGGATAGACAACTCAGGAGGAGAAGGGGGGGGATATAAATGGGATAATGTGGGTGGGCCATCTAGAATTGGTTAATATTCCAGTTCTGGGCCTAGGATATGTTTCGTAAATGTTCGTGTGTGTTCATACAGTCTTAACTATGTAGGTTATATTTGAATGTTTATTGTAAAAAAATATATATGTTATTATTTTTCCTATATTTTTGTTTCTGTACCATTAGTTGTTCGAATTCATGTTCTAGAAAAAAGATAAGCTTTCTTGGAGAAAATATAAAGACGTAAATCCATCATTGCATAATCCCAAAAATCTTTTCGGTATTACAAAAGAAGGGGCAGTTCCCACAATTTTTAAACTGAATAATTTTTTGTTCTGTCTGCGGTTTAGTATCAAGTAAAGAAATTGGAGTAAGACCCGTGATCAAGACCCAGCTTTACCACATAGCCAGTTTTGTGACTTTGGAAAAATCCCTCCCCTCTCTGAGCCTCAGTCTCTCCTTCTGTAAAATGGATCTAATATTAATTCCCACATCCCAAGATTGTTGGCGGATAGTATTTGGGAAAGAAGTTTATAAACTGTAAGATGAAGTACAGGTGTTAGTTAAAAATATATGTCTGAGATCAAAATTCCAGCCGCACTTCTCTGTTGCTGAGTGCCGTAACCAGCACCTAACTGAAAGAGGAGTTTTATTTGCAGGAGCTGATTTGAAAATTGTGAGTGACTATTTTTTTGAACCCTAGAGAGTCCCTCAATGAGGATAGAAATAGACTTCCTTAATTTGCTGTTGCATTAGTCCTCAGTCTTGTAGAAAGATCTTCCTTTCCTCCCTGTCAGCCTTCACTGCAGGTGGTTAGTTGCTCCTGTCCTACTGCGCTGGTCAGCAAAGGGAGAGCTTTCCGCATCCAGTTCTCTGCAGCCTTCCAGCAAATGATAACCCACTGAGGTGTTAATTTATGTTAGTTATGTTATTGTTATGTTTTTGAAGAAAAGATTGGATTAAGAAGTATCACGGGCATTTCCATTTCTTACCTCATAGTGCTTCTGAGGTAAGTGAAGGTGAGGTTCAAAATGGGACCAAACCTCTGTTGGTAAAAAATACATCGTAATATCCAAACCTCCATACCCTAAGATACAAGCAGGAACAAAGCGGGAAATAGGTCCTGCGTAGCCGACTCTCAGTGTAGCGGAAAGCTATGATAGTGTATATGGGAAGCCGCTTGTGAAAGAATTTGCAGACAGAAACTTTCCATTTAGACCTTTGATTCCTCTGTAACCTTATAAAATAGAATCATTGAATATCATTAGATTCTGGGGAATAAAATAAGATATAGACAATCTTTATAAATAATTGGGGTTTTATATTAAATTGTGATGCTAGCTTACCTTTTTTTCCACATTACTTACCACGTTGATTTTTAAGAAGAGGACCTGGAACAAAAAAAAAAACCATCTCAGGAAATCTTGGTTTTAGAAATCCATTAAGAGTAAGGAGGTAGAAACCGAGCAATGGCATCATACCAAGCAGGAAAAGATTCAGGTATCATAAATTTTCAAGCCATCTGTACACTAAGTACACTGATGAGTGAATCATACATTTTAGATGAATGGAAATCATAAAAGCTCCTACTCTTTGTAGCTGGTGGTAAAACCTTGAATGCTCCGCTCCGTAACACAGGTGGAAAGCTCTCCAAAATTTTTCCACAACTTTGGAGGGAAAATAAAAATAGACCTTTTTAAATTATAAAATGAATAAATGGAGGAGAGAGACTTAGTTTAAAATAAAAGATGTTTATTTTTATTATTGACTTTTTTTTTTTTCTGAGTCAACTCATTTAACGTACTGGTGTAGTAACATTCAAATCCCAAGTGTACGAGGATTTTTTTTTTTTAATGTTTTGAATAGAAACACAATGTTGTCTTTACATTTGATTTTAGCTCTCCGAGCAGTTCTACCAAAGCACTGTGTGTTTATATATATAGGTTTTATATTCCGCCTGCTTCCAAAACAGAGTTACAGTTGACTAGTTTGACATCTGAAGATTAGAAGATTATATCAGATTAAATAAATGTGCCTTGTTAATGGGTTTATATATTCCTGAATCAAACACATAGTAACTATAGCATTTACAATAATAACAATAACGCTCAGATTGTGGCAGCTGTAATGGTTTCATCATTTCTTTCCTGTAGCTGTAACCTTTTAGTGTTTGCCATAGAGCACACTATACTATAGATACAATTTAATCAATTGCTGGGCAATGTAGCATTATTAATGTGATCTCAAGAGATGCTCAAGTGGCGATAGGGCCTGAGTATTTTATACCAGAGGCTGCTGTGACTTTTGGGGCTCATTGAAGACGGGGCTGCCCTAGCTGGTGACCTCATAATTTCCAGAAGCAGGTGGAGGTGGCAATTACGGCTTCGGCCACTATCTTGAACTTCCTGTAGTAGGTGATGAATTGCAAATGGCTAGACCCTGTACACAACAATAAACTCAAATAAATCTTCAATGTGTAATAATGACAAGACGGGAAGCCTGGCAGCTGTAACAAGGCTTCTCTTGTCACCCACTTTACTGTAGCCTTGATATTCATCATTATCAGCTGGAGCTAGCTCAAGAGCTGGACAAGAAGGTCCGAAGAAGGATGAGTTGTTTGCGCTGAAGCGTCCAGTTGGTCCCATCTGGACGAGAGTAAATGGGATTTTTTTTGCCTGTTCTCTAGGCCAGAGCTGTCCATCATTTTAGGCAGGTATCTGATCACTTCATGCTGTGGGACAATATGGCTTTACACTGCTTGGCTCGCTCTTGGTAGTGCAGTGTAACATTTTTACCCTGTATGAAAGCTTTTGGTTACTTTTAGTTACATAAAAATGCCGTTCGATTTCACAAAAACTGAGCTAATGATATTTTCCATCATTGACAAATGACTTCTCAAATGAGAACATAATTTTACTACAACCCGAATCACAGTTGAAATCTGTGTCCTGAATCATATGAAGTTATTATGTTCAATAATAACAGATATTTTCTTCAGCATAATAGAACTTATTACTATTAATTGTCAAAACAGTGATGTGGACAATATAAAAATTATCGGGACTTTAAAATTATTGTAAAGTGTTACTTAATATTCCTAAATTCTTTACTGTTGTTGATACATATAGTATACATATTCTTAGTAATAAGAATGTGCTGTGGCATTTCTGTCAAGATCAAGTATTCTGACGACTGAATACTGTTTGATTTAAAATAAAACATTCACTGATCCTTGAACATTTTAAGTCTGTGATGAGATCAATCAATACAGTATTCTTCTTGGATTGATTATTCTCCCCCTTAGAAGAATATCAAGTTTTTAAAAACCTAGTTTGTTGAACTTTCATTCATGAAGACTATATAATTACATGTTTTGTATGTTGTCTGTATTACGGTTATGATGTTCTTAAAATTAAAATTTGAAAATTTAGTAACCGATAGGTGATTGATTTCCCTATTAACCACAGCCTTCTTTAATAAAGATTCTAAGCATCCTCCTAGTGTGTTTTTATTACCTTTTTTTCCTATTTATTTCCACCTTTTAAGGGAGAAGATCATATAACTGTTTCTTCACATTTTAGATTTGATGTTGCTGTTTAAGAAAAAGGAACTCAATAATAGGCAGTGGAACCCTTTGAGCATTTTTGCTTTTGATTTATGATATATATTCCTGTTATCACTTAAATATATATTTTTAGATAAACCAGTAATTATGTAATTCAAATTCACTTTAATTCCTGAGATGATTAAAATGTAAGACTTCTGAGGTTTCCATTTCTCCAAAATGCAAGTTCACTCTGAGTTCAGACCCAGTGACATGCCATCATTCATTTTTTGTCTTTCCTTCATAATAAATCTTTAAGCCTTGAGGCACCAGACTCATGCAGATTTCTTTGCATTTTAGTTTCTTGATGGAATAACAACTTCCAGTTTCAGAGCTAAAGCATATTATTTCATCTCTGCAGACCTAGCTTCACCCAGTAGTGGCCACATGAAAATATATGTCAAGAACACTGTTTTCTCATATTGGAATTTAGGCAATTTGTTTTCAGACTGTGGGCAGTTTCAGCCTATTTTTGGAACCCCTTTGTGGCCTGACCATTCGTTCTCACATAATTTATGGTGGCACTGTAACATACGGACTTTTCATCACTGTCCAGCTGAAATTCTCTGTTGTGCATAGACTCTTCTCCCTTGCCTTCCTTTGGCTCCTTTCAATGCCTTTCCTGCCTCTGGAACAAGTAAACCGGCCTGGACTTTGTATTCGACCACATACAGCTTTGACTAGATAAGTCACTACATTAAATGATACGCATACACTTTAAATATTATACATATGGCTACGGATGTGTCCTATGATCCTGCGTAAGAATCTAAGGAATAGCAATTTATTGAAGTGTCTTCTAAATATGTAAAGGTTGAACTTGAGTTCAGGTTACTTCTGTAACTAAAAAAAAAAAAAAAGAAAGAAAAAGAAAGTACATGTAGTTTTATTCATACACATCAGGTTTGGCTCTTGGTGTGTCCGTCAGTATTTTCTCCAGGTACTTCACATCTAGACATAGGACTTGTAGTTTTGTTAGAATAAGATACGACTGAAGAATTTATCTTAATTTCTTTATATTGCTCTTGGCGTCTAGTGTTGAGAAATATTACCAATGGGATCTAAGACTTACGATAACTGAAAACTAAATAAGTTAAAAAATGGATGATATTAAATGATTGTAGTTATTCTGTTATCTTCAAGCATGCTATTTTATTTACTAGCCACTTGACCGTCTGTAAGTTACATAACTCCTCTAACTAAATTCTGTATTTCCCCTTGTAAAGTGGGTTATTAATAGTATTTCTCTCATAGCATTTTACTGTTCAACATGATTTCTGCACAACGCTGTCAATAAAAAATTACACATTATTGTTCAAAACTACACAGAATTACATTTGAGTTCCTGTTTCTCAGATTATTGTTCAGAGAGCTAAACTAGTTGGCAAAGGGAACTGTTTGGCACTATTTCAAGGTTAAAATAGAAAGGGATAGCAGTCTCGATTCTTTGAATGCATTGACCTAGAGGGGTAGTACTCCGACTTCTCTGCGCATCAGAATCACCTGGAAGGCTTGTTAAACTAAAAGTTGCTGGGCTCCACCCCCGGAGTTTGTCAGTCAGTGGATCAGGGTTAGGGCCTGAGAATTTGCATTTCTAGCAAGTTCCCAAGTGATGCTAATGTTTCCAGGAACACTGATCCAGAAAGACCCTTTCCTTAAATGGTGATGACAGTGAAATGAACTAATGGATAAGCCCTGCATTTGCTATTTGGCGACCTTGGCACCAAGTTGAATGCCCACGTCAGGCTGCAGAAAGCGGACGTTGTTTATTTGTACTCCTGGCTGGTCCAGGCTTTTCTCGGTTTCGTTAATGACTTAATGAAAAAGTTCTTGTTTTATTTTCTTAAGAAGTTGGGGGTTCTAGAATGATTTTGATTAAATAAAATATTATTTCAAGTTAAGAATCTTTCCAGATTCATAACATGTAAGTTTGTGAAAACGTTATCTGTCCATGTAAGCAAAAATTCTCCATAACATCTGATTGTATGCTATGTAATTACATTTACTAATCATGTAATTGCATATCTTAATTATCACGTGTCTTACTTGCCTTTCTACATGTATTTAAATAATTGTCTTACTATAATATATAATTACAAAAGTAACAGTTCAGTATCAGAGACATTTTATTGCTCCCACTGTAATATTTATTAGGTAAGATTATATAAAACAGACAGACATTTTGTCCAATAGAAGTAAAAAATGACTTTAAAATCACATTTTAAAAATAACATTATTTCCAGGACAAAGGGAACCACTTTATTTTTTGAAGTAAATTTTACTGAGTTTCCATTTCTGCAGCAAGTTATTAAACACTTTATTTATCAATACATTTTATTTATTTGTTTGTTTGTTAAAAGTAAGCTCTATACCCAACATGGAGCTTGAACCCATGATCCCAAGATCAAGAGTCGCGTGCTCTACCAACTGAGCCAGCCAGGTGCCCCTCAGCAGATTTTTATTAGATCATTGTTTAAACCAAGAAGGTAGCAAAAAAATGTGACTTTTCGTTGCGGACAAGTATCCTTCACTAAAAAGAATTCCAGTGAATGACGACAACATAATCAGTTTGTATTTAACACTCTCAAATATTTTTTCACATGATTATGGTTGGTTTTCCTTCTTGAGAATGACAACTGAGGGCAACAACTGTCTACTTTGATCACTACTATGTCCCTAGGGTCAAATCACTGCCCAGTCCTGAGCCGGTATCCATGAGTACTTGGTGAATAAATGAATAATAGGAATTATTATTGGTGTTAGTGTTGCTGCTTTTACCTTTTATTGAGCATCTACCATATGGTAGGTCTTTTGCTGGGTATTTGCATATGTCTTCAGTTCTCATCACAACCCTGCAGAGATTGATCTTATTAACCACTGAGGAGCCTGAGGCTAAGAGAAACTGGAAACCTGTCCCATGTCACAGATAACAAATGGTGAACCCTTGTCTTTCTGCTCTAGAACTAGACTCTTGCCACCAAGCAGTGCTGCCTCAAAGTCTTATATTCTGGGAGTAGAATAGAAACATCTGTAGTATTCAGGGCGAGACAAACGGAACACTTAGGAGACTGGCATTTAGGAAGATAGGAAACAAACTAGGAAATAGACAGTTACTCTTTACACAGCTCTCCCATTAAAGAACTAATCAGAAGGCAATGAGGTTTGATTTTGTTTGCACATAACTTAAAGCAATTGCATCCAACTGAAGCATGATTGTTACACCCACCTAAACTGTGAACCTGGATGAAGTGAAAGTTTTCATTCATTAGACTGTTCCTTTTTTCTAACTCCCATGAATTTGCACGGGGCAAGTTAGTTCTTAAATTCACTTGCTGATTAAGAAATTCTCCTGCGTTTTGTGTATATTCCTTACTTTAATGATTTATCTCAATTGACTCTTGGTTTATCTCATACATAGAACTGAGTAGTTTTATCTTGCCAAGGAATATGAGTGACCAGTACATGCTTGCGAATAAAGAATGAATAAACAAATTAGTGAATGAATGACAAGAGGCCATAAGCATTATATTTCTCTCCAAACGGTCATGTATGAGCTGTAATTCAGATGGACTAGAGCCATTCATTTATTCCATAAGGTCAAAGATGGAAAAGGAAGATATCAAATCAAATAAACTTTTCTCATGGGATACTAATCTTTTTATACACAGTAGCAGGAATATCTTAAATGCTTCTGGAGCATTTTCATCCCAAAGCAACGTTTACCATCTTTATTTCCCAAATGTTAGATATGACTGACAGTCATATGAAATACATATTCTAATACTGAGGCAAGATACATGGAAGGAAAAATCTACACCCTGGAGGGAAATATAAATTTATAATTAAATTGCAGAAAATTGTAAAATATTTATCTGAGTCATCAGTTATCATTTGGTCATTAACTGAGATTAATTAAAACATCACACATGGTGCCTAGCTCATAGTAGGTGCTCAGTAAATGATGCTGTAATTGAACTGAGAGACTGTGGCCTTCCATCAGAGCTATATAAATAGACCTGAGAGAGTAAGCCAAAATTTTAATATTTTGAAAAGAAGGTGTTTAGATACAAAGCTTGTATAGAAGGAGAAAAAGAATAAGCAATTATATGCAAAGGCAAATGCTTATTTGAGCCTAGCAGTTAAACCTCCTCACATGTTAATCACTCTTGGAGTGATTTTTTTTGGTTTGTTTTTAAAGAAAATGGAACATTATCACCAAGCTGAACTCTCCCAGTCTAGGCAAAAAAAAAAAAAAAAAAAAAATTCCATAAAAAATGTATTAAATTAGTAAGTTCTTGAATCCATTTTATGAAGCCTGTAAATATTCAAAGTATTCTTTTTACAATTGGTATTTTTTATTTTGCATAGATAGACAAGCAAGTGTCTCTTAGTATTTGCAGCGTGTGCAGTCATTCACTGTTCTTTGTGATGTAAAAACTCACCTGTAGGAGAATCTTTATTTCACAAGTAAGAACAGAAGTGTTGGCACATATTCAGACCTACCATTCATTCCACCCATTTGTCCAGCTGTTCAACCAGAGAAAATTATTGAAATGGCATTGTTGGCTCTTATCCTATCCATGTGCTCAGCAAATATATATTGCAATCTAGCTATGTGGGAAATAATTTTATATTTGGTGCTTCACAGTTTATACCTTTTATACACTTTGTCCACTTCATCTATAGGTCAGAATGTCTCAAAATCCCAGTTTGGCCTTGTGATTCTCTGGCCGGTTTTTATAACTCATTGTGCTTGGTGCCATGGACAACACAGAGAAAACTAGTGCATAGTATGCTGCCACAAAGTCTATAATCGAGAGTGAGGTCTTTAGACAACTGGCTATTAAATCAAATGACTGTTTGTTAAGTGTTTAGACATTCAATGAAGGACAGATCATTTCTGATTGGGAAAACTCTGGCTTTCTTAGGAAAGCTCTTGTCCTTGGTTTTCCCTTTCTGCAGCAAGAGCATAGTAACAATGCCTCTTTATGCCCCCAGACTGTGGGTGCGGCCAGGTGCCCTCTGTGACCAAGAGTGCAGGGCCACGACCTCCCCCTCAGTTCTCAGCAGCCAGTCCTCTTCCCAAAGCCTCCCACAGGCCCCTGGCGCTCTGTCCATTGGTGGAAGCTGCTGTGAAGAAACAAAGCTTCACTGTGGTGCCCCACGCACATTTCTCAATTGGAGGGTCACCCCGAATCCGGGGCTGCGAGGCCACCTCCGCCAGATTTAAGGTTTTTAGTCACCTGTGAGAAAGCAGAGGTGGCATGAGTCTGCAGTTTTTTCAGGAACTTGGGCTTTGAAGGGAGAGAAGGAAAGGGGAAGTGGCACCGTTCAGAGTTTTGGTTGTTTTTAATAAGGAGAGACCTGGGGTCTGTTTAAATGCTGATTGGGAAGGCTCCCATCGATTGGGAGAGGTTGAGAAAGCCCGAAGGAAATGGGCTGATAGACCGTGAAGTTCCTAATTCAGTGGAAGATGATGGGAGCCAGAGCATAGATGGAGAGATTAACATAGATGGGTTGTGGGGGGGGGGGTGACACGGACATTTCTTCCATTTTATTGGAAGGATCAGAAGGGGTGGGAGTAGGTTAAATTTAAGTGTGCACATTTCAGAGCAAGAAGTGAGAACATGTTTGGATTTCTATTTTATTTGTAAAATACTAGCCAAATTTGTTTGCTAAGATCGGGTATGGGGTAAAGGAAATGGTCCAATGTTTTGAGGAAACTTGAGATCATGTTTTAAGTGCCTTATGTGAAGAATGGAAGAGAGCTAATTCGAGAGAGTTGGGATTGCCCACCCGCGTGTACGTTTCTAGAGTTCCACTCATCGCAGTCGTGTGGTTTTTCTCCAAGAGCCGTTAACAGCCTGGGCACAGGAGGGCAGATAATGTACAGAGGTGTGGCAAAGCCTTGGTTTGCTCATTACTAGGGCTTCATTAGGCTGGTGTTTGGAAAGGTGAGTTGACAAAGGGAATTGAACTTTTTTTTCAAAAGAATGGGACAGGATAGAATTTTGTGAGATGTTATGTAACTTCAAACACAATTGCATTTTCATTAGATGAGGCACACCTAGAGCCCATGAAAGCCTAGTCATGGAAGCAGTCAGGGTGCTCTTAGCCCTTCTGTTTTTTTCTAGGCAAAAGAATTTTGTTTGCCATTTCCTATCTCAGTCCAGATGTCGAATATAAGAATACCCAGAGTTCCGTTTTTCAGAACTTTATAAAGATAGCAACTCGAGTACCTATACATACACAGTATAAGTAAGATACAGTAACATTCTAAGTATGAACTTCCACCCATTTATGTTACAGAACCAATACAATCTTAGCCACCTGAAGCTAAGAGAATCATCCCTGATCTGGTTTCTTTTCTTTAGTTATAATTGTAGCTCTTCTTGACTTCTTTGTCTTGTTCTTTTCTCATGAAACTGGACCGGACTGGTCATTTCCTCATTTCAGTTTATTTAATACTCTTTTATATATAATGTTGAGATGTCTGTTTACCATGTCTCACTTTTAGGCTTTGATATTACAGCTCACAGTATGCCAAGTACTGGAGAAAACACTTGATGAATAACAATTCAGTTATCCTCACACTATCCCTGTAACTCAGGTTAAAGGGTAACTTCCATCACAGGTGGGAAAACTGAGGCATAGAAAAGCTTAAAAACTTTGACGTGATCATACTTTTCAGTGATGTGGCCTCTGAGACAAATTGAAAACTGACTCCAGAGCCGACACCAATAGCTACCACTCTGTACTGAATTTTGATCAGTTGTTTTCCCCGACCAGCTACTTCTTAGTTCGTAAGGTGTCTCCCTCTCCTTCACGATACTGTGCAGATAGGAAATAAGGTTAAATGAGCTGATGGATGTAAAGCAGAACAATGTGTGACTCACAGCAGGTACTCCTCGATCTTGGTTCCCCCTTCCCATCCCCAGATGCCACCTGTCCCTTTTTAAGCTCGGGAATGGTGTCACACTGTTAGTGAGCTGTGGACCGCTACTGTTCCTCACTGCACTCTTCTGCCCTGGTCTGCCAGTGAGAAAGTACACGAAAAACTTGGAGGTTAACGAAACGTGGAAAAGCTCGCCGAAGCAAAGAACATGTTGGCAACTCTGGGGGAGAATGCTAAACCATAAGCACTATTAGAATTGCCAATTTAGGACATTAGTATTAATCCTTAAGACTTCTCTGGTTTCAAGAAACGGAAACCCAGCTCAGCCTGCCTTATGCAACTTAAAGGAAGATATTTATTGCTCGGAGAACTATAGAGCTGGACCACAGGCTCAGACACAGGCAATGGGACTAAATCTTGCTCCTTTTATCTCTTGGCTCTCCTTTCCCTTGGGTTAAGTTTGTTCTCAGGCAGGCTTTCCAGCTTATGGAAGCAAAATGGCTGTGAGTGCTTGAAGCTTATAGCTTATCTCTATAATCCTCCCCTCCCAGCTCGCCCACCCCCCAATAAAGAGGAATTTTCTGTTCCCGATAGTTCCAGAAATACTCTGGAATTGCTTCTTAATGACTTTAACTACACCACATCCACATCCCTGACCCAGCTACAGTGAACATGGGATGGCATGCTGTGAATACTCAGGCCTGGGCCAGGAAAGTGGAGGAGGCAGCTTCACTGCACCTCAGACTCCAAGGAGGGAAAAGGGTATTTGCAAATCAGAGTGCTATTATAAGAAGGAATAGATGATTTCACCCAACAGATATGCACCGCAGTCAGCCTAAAAGCAGCGAGTATTCCTTAAAAAACAAAACTTGTAATGTAAAATCAAGACCTTCTTGACCTCAGGGTATATAGCCCACCTTAGAAATGTTTTACCAAAAAAGACAGTTCTTATATCATTTTTGAGCATGAGTGATATAGTCGGACCATAGGATATGCTGTTAAGAAAATAGGAGGTTTGGTCTTCCTAGAGGAAATGCCACTTTACTCTGGCCAGATGGAATACCTAAAATATAACTTAGGAAAGAAGTTTTAACACTTTATTCAAATTAAACTGGAGTGCTCTCAGCTTCTGCTGCATCATTTACCTGGAAGATTGGTACCTGGAAGATTGGTGCTCTGAACTTGCAGCTGAGGTTATCGTGTGATGTAATGAATTACTCAGCCCATTTTCCTGCATGTAATAGTGGTGTTTGCACAGATTAAAAAAAAGAATGGATTTTTTTTTCTATCTGTGTACATTTAACTATTGTCAATTTCTAGGGTACTTACAAGGTTGAACAAAGTATGGAAACTTAAATTTTATGATTTTGTTTTCTTATTTTCTTAATATAGGCTACATTGTAGAAACTTGCTGAAAAAAATTGAATGATCTCTCTCCTCAGATCAAGGACTTTTTGTATTGTCAGGCTTTGAGAGACTCGACTTGTCAGACCCCTAATGACTCACAATATTGTCCTTTTTAACTACTATGACAGGACATCTGTACACCGTAAATTTGAAACTGCAGGAGAAGAAAACAAGAGCACGCTGATTTGTTTTAGAAGGTACAGGAGCCCACTCATGTCTTGTTGCTGAATTATCCTAAGTTCAGTGGAATCCGAGGTTTACAAAGCAGCATAGGCTTATTTGGGAAATTAAGTCACAGTTCAGAAGAAATTGACAGGATTCTCACCATGAATCATGTTTTTCTTTGTCTTCAAAGATCAAACCTTAGAATGGTGTAAGTTCTATCAATGTAGTTGTGTTGCACAAGGAGTTAAGGAACCTGAATCAGATTTTCCCATCAAGGAAAGAACTTACCATACGAGCTACAGGTGATCTCTTTGTCCCAGATTTGTTCTAAAATGTCCGGCTCTGTGACCAAACCCTCTGTGCAGTGTTTGCAGTTGGAATCACAACTGACATGGCCCAAGTATACGGATATTTCTGTCTCTTCGATACTGGTATTCTCATCGAGTCTCCAGAAAACCAAATTATAATAAATCTTGGTGGGAGGCCCCACTTCAGCCTCATTGCTAGAACCAACAGCAAGAGTAGATTTGGGGTGATTACCCCTGGGGTAGGTCTGGGAGAGAAGGTGTGGAAGCACAGACACCAGATGACACTTGGGAACTTTGTGTTTCTTTTCACTTCCAGTTACACGGTCCTAGCACGACGACATCAAAGTCTGTAGACACTAGGCCCCTTACTGCTAGACATCAGAATGTTTTTTCTAATTATTAATTTCATCAAAGGCCTATGTTGAATGTGAAGTCCAATAAAAGACTTGTTGAAACCCATTTACCACCAGAACGGCTCAAAGTATCCTCATGAACTAGAATCAGAATTGATCAAAGTAGCATTTTGTGCAAGCATTGTGCATTTTAGTGTAATAAAGTTGACAAAATGGTTTTACAGTTTCGAGAGAAGTAATCATGGCTATATTGCTCTACAAAAAAAGGGGGGATTCTATGGGTTTGTTTTTTTTTTTTTTTTTTAATTAACAGGCTATTCCTCATCACTGCTGTCAATATAAAAATTCATGTTATTCCACCCATGATCATGTGGTGTGTTGCTGAAAAATCAGGGACTGGTGCTTTAGGAAAAATACAGAGGAAGGGAGCAGCCTGAGGCTGTAGTCCCCAGTGGCTCCCAGCAGCTGAATGCAGGGGTGGCCCTTAGCTGCTTACTTTCTGATCACCCATCTGTTTTTCCTTCTGCTTTTCTTTCTCTGCCTCCTTCTGTTCCCCCTTCCCTTCTCCCTTCCTTCCTTCCTTCCCACCTTCCTTCCTTCCTTTTTTCTTTCCTTAAATCTCAATTTAAAGAGCGTGTAACCCCTTTGTGATTGTACCATGATCAGTTGTACTTTCCTTATCAGTCATGAAACTGAAGTATACAATTTAAATAGCTTAACCTCCTGAAACTTTTTTTTTAAAGATTTTATTTATTTATTTGAGAGAGAGAATGAGATAGAGAGAGCATGAGAGGGGGGAGGGTCAGAGGGAGAAGCAGACTCCCCGCGGAGCAGGGAGCCCGATGCGGGACTCGATCCCGGGACTCCAGGATCATGACCTGAGCCGAAGGCAGTCGCTTAACCAACTGAGCCACCCAGGCGCCCAACCTCCTGAAACTTTTTAATGTGAAAAAAAAGAAACCTCCCAAGAACCGAATTCTCCCTTAGGTATTGAAAAATTTTAGTTTGAATCTGATATGCTAATTTTTATCCTAAGCAATTTTACCTTTAACATATTAACTCGAAACTAGGTGATTATAACAAAAGTAGTGACTATTTCACAAATACAGTCGGCATAGATGTGTGTGCATTAAGTTTCTATATAAATACATATATAAATAAATTGTAGAAACAATCAAGAAACCAAGCCTTTCAGGGTTATCTATTGCCATTGTTTCCTATGCATTGAAGCTCACACCATAGCCATTACTATAAAACGTTCCCTAAGTACATAAAGGCTCTGATCGTTAAGATTTTTATTGCCAGCCACACATACAGAGCTGCAAATTGCCTTGTTTCAGATTTATTATGTATTACTCCAGAAATTCTATAAAGATCAAAAGAACTGATTACAATGTTGACCTTTGCATTAACTCATCTGAATTTAAATTCAAGTGTTTGATTTGGGAAAATAAGTCCATTTATCATAGGTCTGCTGCTGAGGGGATTGTGCAGCCCTGATTGGGAGTGCTGAGACCAAATTTATTTATTGAGCGTGGGCTTGAAAATTGTTTGTAGGACAAGAGGAACAAAAGTTTGACCTGCCATTGCATAGTGCCAGGGGAACAATGTGGACATTGCCCTTTTCAAATTTCAAGTAGTCTGTCTGTTTCAATCTCATTGATAGAATCGCCAGATATTAAATTGAGCAAATATATACTGTTTTAAAAATATAAATCATGCTTTGACTTAAAATTAATGATCCTTCTTTTACTGGGAAAATAACCATTTCTTCAACATTGAAGTTGTATTTTGGAGGAATATTGAGATGCTTCTCCTTCTGCAGTTAGCCCTTATATTATACTTGAACTCATATTTGTCCATGTTTTGTTTTGTTTTCAGAGTTACTAAGAAAAACCTGTTTGTAGTAATGTCTTCCTACATGGAATTACAGATTTAATTAACTTTCAGCTATTGAACTACTATTGAACTATTCAGTTTTCCCCACAAAAAAAAAAAATTCAAAATTTGAACCCAGGCACTATTTAACAGTATCCAGCCCCCAAATTGCATATCTCATCCACATGGATAAACCCTCTCATCTGCCTTCAGATGGATAGAGTTCTAGAAAGTGATTTGATAAAAAAAAGGAGGTGGTGGCAGTCAGCAGAAGGCATCAACATGAATCTTTCCCTAAATACCCAGGCTTTTTGATAGCATGGCATTCATAACAGTGTGAAAAATTAGGGTCCAACAATGTTAAGTATAGTGATGATGGACATAACTTGGCCCATAGTAACCTGAAGAGCCTACTGGTAAAAAAGCAGACATTGTAGGTTAGGATTTATGCCCATCTTAACGCTTAAGGTTCAGCTCTTCTGCTCTTCTTGGTGATTAACCCTCCAACCCAAGTCACTGTCAGAATGGAGAGGCCAGGGTATTACCCATTTGCTAAGTTTCAGTGGGCAGACTAGAAACAATTACAGGAGACCCTTGACATTTGCAAGAGATTTGTCCTGAGACATTCATGTACTGCAAATAGGAAAATGTAACATAGCATGTTATTTTCCCCATAAAATCCAGTAAAGTAAAACTAAGAAAATTAAGTGACCCTTCAGGCCATTAATGATTCTATCAGCACATGACCAAAGTATTTATAAAGCTATTAAAGTAAATTCTGCCACCAAAATAAACTCCATACCACATAACAACATTATTTTAGTAACATTAACCCCAAATTTACAGAATCTGCAAATCGTGGACAATATTGGTGTAATGACATTAGGGATAACATTGAGATGTGAGTGCTCAGCCTTCTTGTCATGAACTTGCTCCATACATCTGTTCACGTTAGAACTGCCACAAAATCATAAAGGACTGTATCAGATGCCTTTTGGGTCTCTTGAATAAATAAATTCTTTTGTGAGAGGGTGCCCTGCTGGCTCAGTCGGAAAAGCATGCAACTCTTGATCTCGGGGTCATGAGTTCAAGCTCCACTCTGGTGTAGAGATTACTAAAAATAAATATATAAATAAATAAACTTAAAAAAAATTAAATTCTCTTGTGAAACGTCTTTAGTTCATTTTTTTTTAAGGCTATAGACTTCCCAGTTATTGATACCTATATGAATCCATCTAAAGCAGAATCCATCTGTTTTAAAAAAGAAAAGAAAAAGAATCCATCTGTTTCGTGATGAAAAGGTAGGGCGGAGGTGTTTTATACTTACTTCTCTTTATAGTCTGAAAATAAAGGGTTCTGGTAAGGGAGACCAGAAAGTCTATGTAATTAAAACCAGGTGTTTTCACCTGAAAAAAAAAATTCTGTAAGGCATTTTCAGATATTATAATCTGATCATTGTTTTTTTTTTTTTTTCAGTTTCTTGATTTTTTTTTTAATTTTTGAAATTTAAAAATATTCTCAGTTTTCAGTATCAAATTCTTCAAGGATGAAATTACTCTGTCATTGTCAATTTGAAATACTTGAAATTATCCAGATTATTGAATTAGTGGGAAAGTTTTATTTATCAAATTAAGCATTTTGTCTTTTTTATATTTGATTTAAATGGGAATCGAACTCCTAAGTGGTTTGTTTGAACTTTGAGGAGTTTGACTCTTCTTCTGTTCCACCATCCTTATTATTTGAAGTGGTTTTATTTATTGTAGTGATGAATCTTTCACTTCTTATACTTTAATATTTTGAGTGGTGTCAGGACATTATGGAAGTGGGGAGTGGTAGCCTGTGAACAGGGTTTTGTAGAGAGTACTTGTGTTCAGTACAAAGCAAAATTTGTATATGTTCTTGCCCATCTCAAACCTCTTAAGCTAATTATTTTCAATTTAGCAAATATATATTGAATGCCTACTATGTGTCACATGTTGTCTGAAGTAACCCCAGGTACAAAGATTAATTGAAACAGGCTCTACTGTCAAGAGATTTGCTATCTAGCAGGGTAGACATGTACTTAATCTAACATGGTAAGGTAAGTGCTTTATTAATGGAATGAACAAAGGACTAAGGAAATTCAGAGAGAGGGCGCTTCGGTGGCTCAGTCGTTAAGCGTCTGCCTTCCGCTCAGGTCATGATCCCAGGGTCCTGGGATCGAGCCCCTCATCGGGCTCTCTGCTCAGCGAGAAGCCTGCTTTCCCGTCTCCCACTCCCCCTGCTTGTGTCCCCTCTCTCGCTGTCCTTCTCGCTGTCAAATAAATAAATAAAATCTTTAAAAAAAATTTAAAAAAAAATTCAGAGAGAAGGAAGAAGCCAAAAAGGACTCCTTTTCTTTGATTTCTAATCTTTATGAAAATGATCTAAGCACTCAACTTAGAATCACAGAATGCTTTTGATGTAAATGATTTTAGAGAAAATATTGAATTTTCTTGAACAAATTAGAAAATTGAGGTCCAGGGACATGAAGTGACTTATCAAAGCTCATACATCTGGGTTGGGTTTTTTTCACATTGTGATTTCATCACATCAGTTGATTAAGGATTAATCCTCATAGAGGTTACCATTTAGGCAAAACCTCCCTTATGACTAGAGAGCAAGCAGTTAAGTTAAAAATTGTATAGTATTCTCCATAATTGCAGTATGATTTCACAGAAAGAAGAGGAAAACGTAGGCTGATAGAAATGGGGAATGCGCTGTAGATGATGTCAGCAAATTAGGCCTTCTGTGTAGTTAAGGCCTGGACAGATAGAGCGTAAGAGAGGCACCGTGCAAATAAAAGAAAAGTGAAGTAAGAGGCTGGAAGGAATTTGAATTATAAGAGTGACAATCCCTGACACAAAAGTCTTTTTTTTTTTTTTTAAAGATTTTATTTATTTGACAGAGACACAGTGAGAGAGGGAACACAAGCAGGGGGAGTGGGAGAGGGAGAAGCAGGCTTCCTGCGGAGCAGGGAGCCCGACGCGGGGCTCGATCCCAGGACCTTGGGACCACGACCTGAGCCGAAGGCAGACGCTTAACGACTGAGCCACCCAGGCACCCCGACACAAAAGTCTTGACAAAATATTCAATGTATGTGTTTGCCTACTCTGAGCCAGAGAGATGTGCTTCCTTTTTTCCTATATGTTCTCTGTTTTTAATCCTTACCGAAAACCTGCAACATCACCAATAGGCCCAATTATAGGTGAGACTAATTGAGGCAAAGAGGAATTAATTTATGTGGCTAGGTTATATAGTTAATATGCAGCAGAGCCGCGATGACTTCATCTGTCCACAAAGTACTCATTCTCTCTTCTATTCCGTGATGGAAGATAACAACCAGATTTTTCCGAGTTAGGAGACTCCCGCATTCTCTCATTTGTGCGGCTAGAAAAATGCTGCCGTTGACCAGTAGCCATAAATGCATCCATACGTACATCCATTCATTCATTCATTCATTTCTAAAAATTAAGAATTGAACTTCATGAGGGGATGTTAATTGGAGAGGGAATTTAATGAATTTACTTGGCTATAATGAGCTTGAGCTTGAGGTGATTCTTGCCTTTTCAGAAAGAAACATCCAAAAGGGTTCCTGGAAGTGTGGGGCTAGTTGTTGGAAGTATGGAACTTCAGAGGAGAAAAAGCTATGCATTATGTGATCGATCAATGAGAAGGTGATGGTTGAAGGTAGGAGAGTTAATGTACTTTCCCAAAAAGCAAATATGTAGAGAAAGGAATGAAAGGCAAAGGTATCACCCTGGAAAACTGGAAGAGATACTTTGAATTAGAAGAGATAAAGAAGTGTGGCGATACGATGGTTTTGTCATATGGTTTGGCAGGGTTTCCTTTGTTTTGTTTTTTGTCTTTTGTTTTATACAAATGCATCGTGGTCATGAACTACCAAATTTTATGTATATTTTAATTATGTTTACTTTCCTCTGTAGTCCAGAAAGTTTCTCATGCATAGTGGGTTTAAAGTTTTGCTAGCTGTGTAAGGATTCATAGTGAGTAACCATACAAATAGAAAGTTCTGCAGGATTTGCGTTAAACCATGCAAAGAAAGAATAAAAAAGTAACATTTAAGTGATACAGGGAAGAAAAGAGGAGGGTAAAGTGATAAGGAATAAAATATTCTGAAACATCTTTGAAATCTGAAATCAGTGGAGGTATTGTCGTGAATCTATTGCTAGAGTTTGTGGTAGGTTACTCATTCCTTTCTTGTTGGTCTTTAATTCCAATTCTAAATATACTGAGCACCCACAGAAAACCTGAGTCAGTTGTCTGTTCATTCATTCAACAAATATTGTAGGTAATATTTAGATAGAATAAGGTGTATTTTGGCTTTGACTTAATTTTATACATTAACCTAAAAAGAAAATAATAACTTCCTCCTTATTAGACTGTTACCTCAATGTCAAGAACCCATGCACTCAAGTTGAGTAGGCAGACATGTGACATTGAGGTAACAATCAAATACAGAAAAAGTTATTTTTTCATTCAGATTGATTAAGTCAAATGATTGGAACTAAAAACCAACAACAAAGGAATGAATAGCCCTACCAGCAAGGTCTGAAGTGAAATGTCAATCAAGCCTGTTGGTAAAGCAGATTGGGGCTATGAAATCTAGATGTACTACTAATAATAATAGCTAGCATTTATGAGTCCTTCCTATGTGCGAGGCATTTTACCAGGATTTGACGTGTACTAACTATTGTAATTCCCATAAGAGACCTATGAGGCAGGTATTACTATTATTATCGCCCATTGCCCTTTCACACATAAGGCAGCAAAAATAAAGAAAAGTAAAATAACTTGTATAGGTAGAAAGTGGCAAAGCCTGAATTTGAACAAGACAGTAGGACTTTAAAATCCACGCTAAGCTCCAAATATTTAATGCTAAGTTGAACTAAGTAGCTGAGCCAGGTGTCTGTAGTATCCTAAGCTAAATGCAGATAGTACTTTACAGCTCATGTTACAGAAAATACTGTATGTACCTTAGCCAACTGTGTGGTCATGTGACATCTGGTCACCCGAGAGAATTGGGAGAGAACTGAAAGGGTCCACATTTAAGGAGGACAATGGATTGTTGCTTAGTCCAGGTGGTCATGGGTTCATAGGGTACCACTCATGAGCTTTTATTGTCTTTAGACATCCTGAATACTTTTGCATAGACTATAAGGAGTTTAATAAATACAAGAAACAGTTTAAAGCAGAATTTCATTTTGAGTGTGAAATGTGGTTTTGTTTCATATCAGGCCATCAAGACCCTGATCACTAATAAGAAGATGGGCACTTTTTGGTTATGAAGCTAGTACTTTACCCAGTTAAAAATAATTTTACATTGTAGTCTAGGGTTTCTCATTTGAGAATTAATAAGAATTGCCGGAATATTTTATTTTTTATTTTATTATGTTATGTTAATCACCATACATTACATCATTAGTTTTTGATGTAGTGTTCCATGATTCATTGTTTGAGTATAACACCCAGTGCTCCATGCAGTATGTGCCCTCTTTAATACCCATCACCAGGTCGGAATATTTTTATGGTTGCTCCTGTAGCTTCAAAATCTGAGTGGTATGGAATTTTTTTAAAAAAAATATGGGGTGAGGGCAATTAACTGTAAGATCTGTAAGAATCCTTTTGATCGATCTTATTTTATATTCGTTGAAACATTTCTATACATAATTAAAACAGCCTGTTGAGTTTTTCCCACTTACTATATTTGTTCTTTCCATTGTCATTTACAAGAGATATGCATCTGTATCTATATTCAGTAACCAAGGGCTTACTGAAAACAGGTGTACTTAGCATTCTGTTACTTGTGTTTCAAAGCAGTTAAAATATCAGCCATGGCCTTTGTTGAGATTTCAATGCAGATGTCAAGATAGAACATAAATACCTAGGTCAACAAGTGAATATTGCTTCATTTCATATCTAGCATGTGCCAGACACTATACAATGTAGGGAGAAACAATGTTGAGTAATACATGGTTCTTACTCTCTATCTTTGATGCTTATAGTCTATGAGAGGGTTAGATAAACAAACAGCTAATTAAAATACAGTGTAATAAATAATATAAGTATAATGATTAGAATATATAGAAGTTGGTAGGAGCCCAAAGGATAATTATTATATCATTATGGATACAAGTACATAGTAATGTTATGGGACTTAGGTAAGAGTCAGTGAAAGGAACCAAAATATTACTTGGTGTACACAGTGACAGTTTTTAAATGAATTAATTAAGATATTAATATGTATCACCAAACAAACTCATTTGTTTGTTCCTTTGTACTGCTAAACAAGGTTTGACAAGTTATGTGGAGTTATTCCCTTTAGGAAGAATTATTTGTGAGAACTGAGATAGGATTCGATAAAAATTAGCTTTTTTTCTTCATAAATATATTATCTTGGTTAGCACGTTTGATATCGTTTTATTATCTCTGGGTCTCCATATGCCTAAGACTGACACTTTAACACTAGTGCTTTTGGTATTATTCAGCCATGAAGATCGACATTTGGATTTGCTGCCATACATATTTGCAGAATCTGTCAGTGTTTCTTTCCAGTTTTGACCCTTCAATTTCCATTCACTCTGAAACCTTTGTTCAAAAAGAAGTCACCCTTCTATTGATTCTCCTTCTTGCTGCAGGGTTTTTAAACATTTTTTTCTTCCTGCCTTTGGTTTCGAGCTATGTATTTATGCTGTAGCAGCCAATTTTTGCATATTTTAAAAGCATTTCATATGACCTCCCTGTTGGTGTTTTTCCCACTTTGTCCTACCGTCTTCAGTAAAGTCTAGAACAATGGTCCTCAAACTTTTGAAAGGACCAGAGTCACATGGAGGGCTTGTTAAAACACAGATGGTGGGCCTTCACTCCCAGAGGTTCTAGTCCAATAGGCCTGGGATGAGGCCTGAGAATTTGCATTTCTAACATGGTCCCAGGTGATGTTGGTACTGCTGGCCTGGGGACCACGCTTGGACAACCATGGTATATGGCGGTGGCTCTCCAAGTATAGTCCAGGAATCCCAGAGAATCCCCAAGTCTCCTCAGGGGATCCACAAGGGCAAAACTGTTCTCATAATACTACTAAGATATTTGTCTTTTTCACCTCTGTTTTTCATGAGAACATGGTGGTATTTTGCAGAGTCTCTAGGAAGAGTGTTGGATATTGTTGGGTTCCAAAATTAACACAGTTTTAATTTCCAATACAGCACATGTCAATACCTATAAACCATATAAATAAAAGCTCTTTGGAGTCCTCAATTATTTTTAAGAGTATAAAGTTTGAGAACTGCTGGTATAAAGAAAAGAGCACAACTTCTTCGAACTAAAGTCGCCCTCCGTGTTCTGGCTCCTTCGTGCTCTCTGACCTTATACCTTAACCAGTCTTCCCTTGCGCACCCCGACCTCCTTGCCTCTCCTGGAGCTTGTAAACTCTTCCCTGCTTCCACACCTTCCTATGCTATTGCCTTTGACTAGGAGTGTCCCCATTCTTCCAACCCTTAGCTTGGCTGCTCCATCTCATCCTTCAGGACTCAGGTGGGGTTCCATTTCCCCACCACATCCTCCTGATTTATTTCCTTCATAGAATTGACCACAGTCTATAGTATCCTTGTATATTTGTTTGTTTTTATTTCATTGTGTCTCCCTGGACTCCAATGCAAATCCCATAAATGCAGGGTCCTGGTCAGTCTTGTTCTCTGGTGTGTCTCTTCCTCTTCTTTTTCCCAGGACACGTAGTCAAGGCTCAGTATTTTCTTGTCGAGTAAATGAACCAGACATTTCTGGACTCAAATACTGTCTCCACTACTTGTTAAGTAGGTGACCTCAAGTGGGTGGTTTTAATCTCTCTGAGCCTCGTGTGTGAGATTGAGATAATAATTAAAATCTTGCAGAGTTGCGAGCAGGAGTGATAGTGGAAATGCGTGCAGCTTCTAAGAGTCTGTGCCACCCAGAAAGTGCTCGATCAGTGTTTGTTAAAATCAATAATAATTAATTATTATTAAATTAAGTTATATATTATATATTAAATTATAATTAATAATCCATAAATTATAGTACATACTGGGCTCATCACAAAGGACAAAAGGGAAGACTAAAACAGTTACCTCTGCACTTGGACTTGTTCATGGTCCAGTGGAATGTGCTGCTTGGCATTTTGTACACCGAGTCCCACAGAGTTGGTTTGTAGTGACATCATGTCAGTGTTTCACAAACCGACCGTGCTGGAAGAGCTCATTGTTTCTGATTCCATGGTGTGGCTTAGTGGCCATGGGGCTCAGAGTTAATACCTGTGGGACAATCCTAGAATAGTTGGTCATTATCTAGTCTCTTAATTATATTGATGCTGAGATGCTACCATTGCTTTATGGATAACTTCTTTTGGAGTGGATTTTAAGAGCATGTAGTAGTCTACCATTTTCTCAGCATAGGCTAGTATTCGACAGGCTTCTTTCTGTCTGTGAATTCTCTTAATAGTGTGCTACTCTGGAAAGGTAATTCGCCAACTTTTTTTCTTTTTTCTCAGTCTTTTTTCCTTGTTACATTTGACCAACTTATGTGAAATTGTTTGAGGTGTTCATTAAAGAGTAATTGCATCTCTTTCATTTTCTGTATTTTAAAACTTGAGGACTATTCTTTATGCAAAGCACTTAGTTAATTATATTCTTTTACTCCATTTATTCTCCACATACTTCCTACCAGGCTTTATCTTTTGCATTTTTTAATTTTGTGGAACTGCTCTTAGAGGGGGTATAGCTCTACAGATAGCAACATGGTTTCTAACACAACGTATCCAGATTTTTAAAAAAGACTATAGTATTCAACCTGCTTTTGAGTTATTTGGGATATATACTGAGTTGTCTTATGCTATCACAAAGTGCTAATCAGTGGTAGTGAACAATGTTTGTGCTTTTGATGATTTCAATACATGGTTCTGTGTAGGCTGGCATACCAGGTTCTGTTGGTGGTACAACAGTAAATTAGCAAAAGCCACTGCTCTTGAGAAATGCATAGGTTTGTAGAGGAGACCGACATATATTTGCAATTTTAACATGAGGCAGTCTGTTATGTGACATAAGATACAAGGAAATATACAAATTCAAAGTGGGGAGAGAAGTTACTTCTGTTGTGTGTGGTCAGAGAAGACTTCAAGGTTTTTTCACTGTTTTTCTGTGTAAAATCAAAGAAAGTGTGTGTGTGTGTGTGTGTGTGTGTGTGTTTGAAGTTGGATACAGGAGGAGTTGAGTTCCCTTTATTACTTTGAAAGCATGTATTCAAATGGTCTGCCAGTTCAAGTTTCTTTCAGGATCTTAGAATTGGCCAAGAACAGCAAATCAGCTGTAAAACATTCAATTTAGAGACCATTATTATAGATAAGATACTTAACTCTATTTTATTTAAACCCATGACCTTTCCATTAATTGAAAAGCATCAGAAAAGCACCAGCCTGTGGAGTCACGAATAATGTCTTTGTGGAAATTACTGAATGAAGTCTTGTGACTTGGACTGGCTACTGTGTCATTGTAACTTAATGTGTAAAGTAACTCTTCTTTGTAATGCGTGTGTTTTATATAGTAAACATGTATCTGCATTTCTAATATGCGCATGAAAAACAGTTGCCCATCTGATTTTTATCAACCCTAACCAAGAGTGTTTCAAGTAATTCACTGAAAAGAGTGATGATAGGCCCAGTAATGAAGCTCTCCCATTGCACCTTTGCTCTGCAGGCACACCCCCTCATTTCCAGCTCCCTCCCACCCCGTAAAAGCTCCTTACTCAATGCTTCTATCTACTGTAATACTGATTTGTGTCATCTTATTATTACAGTTGCATCTTGCATTTGTCTCAAAGTCGAGTCGTACCAATAATAATAGGCAGACACTGATCTATGTGCTTTTCAGATTGTCTCCTTTAATTCTCATAATGACTGTATGAAAAAGATACTGTTTCCATCCCCATTTTACAGATGCAGGAGTTGAGGCAATCTTAGAGCTGAAATGTGGAAGAATCAGGATTTGGATTCTTCCAGATTCATAGCCCACACTTTTAATCACTATACTGCATTCCTCCTAAGAACCACTTTATACTGGAGAAGAAGAAAACAGTGGATGAAATCCATAAATTCTAGTTCATTTTGTTAAACCTGGTGGATTACATATCCCATTGTGATCACTGCATTGGACAGCAAGAATTACTGCTAAGACTCCATATTGCTTTGTTTTCTAATCTTATCATAAAAGTATGTTTTTGTCACAATTGATTTTATAACCCGCAGATTGAAAAATATGATCTACATTATGTGGAATTTTGCCGTAAAACAGAGAAAAAGCTTTAACTAGGAGTGCATTTATGCTTTATTGCTTACTTGTGTATCACATAGAACAATTTTCATGTATTCTAATGTAAGGATAATTCTATTTATGAATATATTTAAAGGACTGATGTCAGTTTATAAGTGTAGTGGAGCAAAAACTTAATAGCTGGACAAAAGAAAATGTAGCTTCTTTATTTAGGACATTTGATATTTCTCATGAGGTTTCACTTATTACTACGAGGTGAAGGGACCATGAGGGAAAGGAGAGCATGGAGTGGGGAGCAGGGGTTGTGGAAAGTGATATAGATTTGCCAATTACTGTATCTCAGTATAGGGTATTATTTTGGGCAGCTTACCCTTTTTCTAACAAATGCTTGGTCTTGCAGTTCTTCCCTTCCTATCTACTTCTCTCCAAGATGGCAGTGGGGAGCTTAGGTGCCATGGAGGTTATGGAGGAGACTACCTTAGATTCTTGCACCATCTTATTGTCTCTTCACTATTTTTTGGTCCTTGCTGATCTCTAGCTGGCTAGTCTAGTCTGAACCCCGGTGTCTCATTCACTCACATGAATCTGGTTCTGTTTGGTCTTTTTGAGGTATCATGCTGGTACCCATGACTGAATCCCATGGATTCCAGTCATTTGCCCCTGATCTACAAGTCCCTGTGCTTCTTTGACTCCCCCTCACTGGGTTACAGATATTCCTGGGTCACCCAGGCTGGGGAGACCAGTAGCATTCTCAGGCTATCTCTCTAGCCCCCTCCTTCCACAGATACGGCATTTTTCCTCCTGTGCCAGGTTGGGCAGGGTGCCAACTCAAATGTGGCCTCTCTTAGAAACTTGCCTCCTCATCAGCTGTGCCTCAGGAAGCAGACTTTCCTCAGTTCCCCACAGTTCTCTGGTCTTATACCTTACCTTGCCCCAGACAAGTGGGAGCAGTTAGAACATGGGTTTCTAACTTACTCCCCCTACTTCAGCTTCAACTCTCCTTTCGTGGTCCACAGGAGGGGGGTGGGCAGGAAGCGCCACAGCCCCGCCATCATGGGCAGAAAGGAGAGGCAGAAAGCCTCTTCATGCTGTAAGTAGTTACAGGAAACTGTATTTGCATCTCCCAGGCTCTTGATACAGAAACCCAAAAGCAACAAGAGATAGGGATTTAGTGAAGGTGAAAATACAGTGATTTAAAATATGAAATTATTACTTCCTTTTTGGTTTGTTTTTATTCATTTTTATTTGGGGCTCTCTCTTCCTACTGGAGTTGGACAGTATCAACTAGGTGGATAACCTAGCATAAGTTTGGAAGCCTTGCACATAGATTATTTTACAGAATGAACCATATTCCTAGATTTCTGAAACTTTATTACTTATCCAGCTTTTTTTTTTTTCCAGCAGACTTCTAGTCAGTCTATTTCTTTGTTTCCAAACTATACACCCTTATGATCCATACTGCGTATCTGTGTTTAGCATGTAATTGCCCTCCTTCCTTCAGCTTAAACACTACCCGTCTCTAGCACTCAGCATAAGCCCCAACTCCTCCCCAAATCACATTTGCTAAGTTGGGCCTTAATGATCTCTCTTTTGTCAACTGCTGTTGCAGTTATGAACTCTATACACACAGTTTAGCAGTTGTTTAATCTGCATGGACTTCATGTTTTTTAAGTTTGCAACCTATTAGCTAGCAGGGTTTTTTTTTAAGATTTTATTTATTTACTTGAGAGAGAAAGAGCATGAGCAGGGTGAAGGCAGAGAGAGAGAGGGAGAAGTAGACTCCCCGCTTAGAGGGGAGCCTGATACAGGGCTCAATCCCAGGACCCTGGGATCATGACCTGAGCCAAAGGCAGATGCTTAACTGACTGAGCCACTCAGGCGCCCCTAGCAGGGTTTATATTATGCAGTTCTTTAGAATATTCTATAGCACCTAGCACTGTGCTGGGCATATAAATTAGATGTTCAGTATCTCTTCTCTTTCGGTGGATTCCTGACCCACTTAATGGCGTGTTTTTGGTTTTTTAAGAAGAAAGGTAGAATTTAATGGCTACCATGGCATCATCATTATTATTATTCATTAGGGATTGAGCTTGGTGCATGTAACAAGATGCTCGAATAATGGAAGTTTGAACAAGAAGGGGTTTTGTTTTGTTTTTTCCCTCATTTTATGGGAAGGTATTTGATGGCTACATTATCCAGATAAAGGATGGCAGGATGGAAACCTTTGATTCTTGTGGTCTTTAACTCCTACTCAAAAAAATGGATGTTGTTGCCTACATCCCAGGCAACCTAAAGTACAAAGAAGGGCACAAGGCTCATGCCCACTAAGTAAATCCCACTGAAAGAATTTTCCTTAAAAGCTCCACCAGTGATTGCATGTACTTCTTATTGGCCAGAACTTACTTCACATAATCATCGCTGACTGGCTAATTGATTGTGTTGTGCAACCAGAGTTAAGCTAGATAGTAACTTCTTTCCATTTCAAGCAAATTCTACTGATAAGCATCCCCAAAATATGGAGAGTTTTACTGTGCTATTTATTGCTTGAAATATATGTTGGCCAAAAGATATTAAAAGTTAAAGTTATTATTTGGGATTTGTGTTGCAAATCAAGAAGAAGGATAGTGTGTACTATACTAAGATTATACAGTTATTGATTAACTAATATTTGATTTCTTTTTAATTAACTCATTCACTCATTTATACCTTAAGGAATAGCTTGCATAATTTATACCTTAAGAGTTAGTTTGCATATGTTTATACTTGCTGTCTCTTTTCCTCTCAAGTTACTGTTATGTGCTTTTTTTTTTTAAGTTATAGAAAGATTTTAGTGCAATTTACAGTAAAATAATCCAGTCTTGAAATACATTACGGAAGATTGAGTGTTTGCCTGTATGTTTGCTTCAGGAGAATAGCTTATAGAATATAGTATCTTAAGTGTTTTATTTGCTAAATATAAACCATATTAAGATAATCAGTTTTAAAATGTGGAGACTATCAGCATTTTTCTTATAAATTACTATCAATGTATCCTTGAGATTCTTAGAAACAATCTTTTAAACATCAAAACCAGCTGTAATTTTTTTTTCTCTTAATGTAAATTAAGATTGCATACAACATCACAGTCAGCTTAAGGTGGAAAGAAATTGACTAGTTTATAAAAAAAAATTTGAAAAAGAAGAAAATAATATGCAATTCAAAAAGGCATATGCACAACTATTAATATTGTTATAAATTATCAAATAATTAATACAGAAAAAGAATAATTTTAACTACTGAAATGTTAATCATGTGTTTTAAGTATAGTTTAAGTAATTTATAACTAAGCACTTAAATGTTTTCCTAGTCTGCTTATATTCTTAAAGTAAATTTTTTAATATATGTGATAAAATTTTCATCCAAAAAACCATCTTAATTTTTTATGTTATCAATTGTGTTTGCTGAATATCATAATTATCTTTACTGCTGTTGTTACCCCCTGACCTCCTCTAACTACAAAAAGAATTAATTTCACATGTACCAAGCTTTTCAGTATGTTGTAATGCTCATTAGGAATGAGAACTATTGAGTCTCCTTTTTTTTTTTAAGTTCTATCCTTCATATAATAGACTCTGTATAAGCTAAGCTCCAAAGAGAAAATGCTTTCTAGCTTCTATTTTCTGTATATGTGACTCCTTTTTAAAAAAAAAAACTTCTGCAGAATAGTGAGAGACAAGAGGGGAGACTTCAAAGCACCCATCTGAATTTTTATTTATTGTCTGAAATTCCTTTAAATAGTTGAACATTACTTTTAAAAGCATTTTGAATGTCCAGACAGATAAAAGGATTTTTATAAACAAATTCCCTGGCAGGAGCTACATTACATGCTATATATTTCAGGCTAATAATAAGAGCTTACTGTGGGTCAGTGTGTCATATCCCAGTGGTGTCTAGTGAGATGGAGGGTTATCTTATATGTCAGCTAGCTAACCCTGTGAACAATTTTGAGCAGGCAAGATAATGGGACTGAATTTTGAAATGAGGATTGAAATACACTGAAATATTGTCACATGTGAGAACAATAACTTTTTTAAAATAAATGTAGTCACCTTTTGACATCATTAGGCATATTTGATAATAATTTTTAATGGGGTCTATTTTAAATGGATAGATTGGGTGGAGTATGAAGTGAATCATATATAATTGTATGTTTAAATAGATAAATAAAAAAATCATAAATTCTGTCCTGCACAGGAGATTTTTATTAATAGAAAGCTACTGAGCAAAATTGGAAACACTTTTTTTTCTTTTCTATTATGATTACTGAATTAACATTACTTAATACTAGTCAGGTTGAACTTCTTGATTGTAATTTTAAGTTTTGAGTATAAAATACTTTTACTCAAACATAGGTGCAGTAATACAGAAATCTTTAAAATTGCTTTGCTTTACTGCATTTCCAGGACAATATCTTCATAAACCATTATATAAAGTGTGTTAATGCCTTTTTTTAAATCTAATTCTTTAAAGAATTTTTTATTCATTCTTTCTTTGTATTTCCCTGCAAAGTCAGTAACCAAAACTAAATATACACTTAATTTTGAAAAACAGTTTGTGCGTGTATGCAGGTGTGTGTAGTGACTCTCAAGAAAATATTTATTTTTAGATGTAGATATGATTGCTCGATATGAATTGAATATGATAATCTACATACAATCATGGCATAGAAATTAAAATTTTAGAAGATGTATAGATACTGAGTATAATCTAAGTATGTTGAATTGGGATGAAATTATAAAGTTGTTTTACACCATCTTATGCACATTTTGTTTATTACTTGGCATTTGCTTTTATAAAAGGCAGGTCTTTATGTACACTGGATTTTGTATGAATATATGTGGGCATATCCTTATTTTTCCGAAGCCCGTAACATTGCAAGCATCATAAATGAGTGATTTAGGAAGCTTTGGTCAGCCAGCAGAGGCCACTCACAGCTTGCTACTAAACTGGACGGCAAAGTGAAACTCCTTCTTTAATCACTATTTGCCATCATTCCAAGCTGGTTAATTTTTAGTTTCTTACTCAAAAAAAAATTATTATCATGGAGCAGTATGAAAAAAGTTGTTGCTGTATTTGTTTTTTAATTGTGTAGTGATTGATCTTTTCTATTAAAGCATTTAGATCATTCATTATTAGTCTACATCAGAAATGAGAATTTATGCACTTAATAATTAGAAGTATTATTGTTCTAATAGGCCAATCATTCTAAATTCTTAATTATTAATGCTGACTTATTTTAACTAGGGAAAGAAACTGTTTAAGGATTTAAAATAATTACATTGTTTAGTTTTAGATTAAAAATGTAACAATTGCCAATGTTGTCATATATATACATGTACGTACCCATACATATTTCTAAACCTGCATCAGTTTAGTATAATTCGCATTTTGACGATAATCTTTTAGAGAAATGTATGTGCTATGTTACTTGAACATGTGCCAAGCTTACTTCCAATTACCCAAAATCTGTCTTCATTCACCTGTTCTGGTTGATTCTGGCAGCCAGAAGGTTAGCATCTTCCCTTTGACACAGATGGATTCCTGCTAGGAAGGCTAATCCACAATTGAAAGGCAAGCTTTATTTCCTGTAATTTTTTTATACTAATTTATAAAGTCTTTATGGTTTGAAGGTGTAATCTCACATTTACATTGATACCTGCTTCTGAAGAAAAAAAAAAATAGTCCACGTTCTCTAATTTTCCAAGTTCCTTCACGTATTCTCATCATGGAATGTTTACCCCTCTCTAGCACAGTTCTGAATTTTTTACTACTTTGGCTGTAATGCCTGGTAGTAGAGCTATTTCTTATTCCCGTTAATCAATGCATAAGACTTGCTAACAGCCTTGTTTGGGCCACTGTGTTCATCCTTGCCTATATCTAAAATAGCCCCATAGCTTACCCTAAGTTACAAGTGAGAACCAGAGTATCATCCTTGGATGTCTAATTCTAGGCTGAAGGTTTTCCAAGAGTAGTATATTCTGGATTCACGCAAGCATCTTTTGCAGCAAATCCCCAAATACAGAAAACACTTGTTTTGGTGTATTGTCTCCTTTGTGTAGTCCCTTAGGGGAAAAAGTAGTAGGTTGTGAATAGGACAATTGAAGTTCAGATCTAGCTCTGTTTAGTCTTTGTGATCTGGGGCATGTGCCCTCATCTGGTATTTGAGAATAATGATGCTTACTCACTCTATCCCCCTTGCCTGTGAAAACCCCTTACAAGCAGGCAAGAGCTATAAAGTTTAGGCGAGTCGTTATCATGAATAATAGCAATAATATTTCTACCAATTATATTAACTCTTTGATGTATCATGGTGGTCATTATCACACTTTATTTATTCATGTTTACATCCTTCTGAGAAGGATTAAAAATAGCTAAAAATATAATGGAACAATACCTTGACAACCAGGTAAAATCATCAGATTCATACACTGTGTTATATCCACTACAATATAATTTAGCTAACATGAAGGCTATGAATAGTAGATGACACATAGATCCTAATAAGAGGCTAAAGATTTACAGCGACCTCTCCCTCCTATCCAACACGTTCCCAAGCACACATCAGGCATTCTGCTTGTACCTACTACTTTTTAGTTTCTTGTAGCCAGTAAAGAGGATTTTTGCTAGTCTGCTGTATAAATACACATTTTACTTTAATAGAAATCTAGACACATGAAGGTAAAATATGAATTAGCATATGGATTACTTGCTGATTTTTTTTTATTAATATTCTTTAAAAAAAAAAACATCTTGGAATGAAAGGGGTTCCTTAAACTCAGGACTTTATCATGACATCCAAAAGATTACTCATTGTGACAGTATAATAGTCACCCAACGGAATGGGAACTCTACACCACTTATTATATAGTATATATAAGGCTAATTTTACATACATAGCAGGTAAATATCTGTTGAATAGAATCAAGTAGAGCGGTTTTGGGTTTCGAACATGGAGAATAGTCAGTTACTACCTGAGCAGAAGGATCACCCTGGAAAGTAAGGATTGGATTAGAGAAGGGCTTTGAATGCATTTCTCATTAGCTTTAATTTTACTTTCAGCATAGAGCTATGGATGGCTCTGGAATGAGAAAACTGACATCTGAAAAGCAGCGATTTAGAAAGTTGAATTTGGCAAGTTGGTAAGATGGATTGGAGCAGGGAGAGACAATTGCATACAATTCCCTTCTCACCCCCCCCCCATTCCTCTTAAATCAGATAACTACTTTGTTTCCCTTTAATCTTATAAACGATACCCATTTATGCTCCCTGAGTTATCATTTTTGTGTATTGCTTTAAAAATCATTCTAAAGTAATTTTTATTTTTTTGTACATTGTTTTAAAAGTAATTCTAGTGTTATCTTCTTGGATGTTTTCCATCCCCAAATAGATTGTGCCTTTTGTGAATTGTGACCATTCTGTAATATTATATATGCGAATAGGTGACACAATGAAATATTTTACTCGTTCTCCACCTATCTCGTAACAGAACTTTTTAGAACACTGATATAAAACTCATTTGAAATACTTTTGGAGAAACTTTGTGTGTATTTTTCTGTAAGGGATTAAAAGATGAACATTTTTTACATCTGTTTTAACAGCTATTAATTAAAATTAGTTACTACAAATCTTTCAGGATATTATTTTCTTATGATTGATTTTTAATGAAGATAAATGTGTAACGAGCAACTATAATAAACTCCCTTCCATCTCTTTGCCCTCCTCCCCTCACTTCTATCCCCAGGGTTTCAAGTCCTATTTTTAAGCCTGGTTTTGTTCAGTTGTTTTCCTTAGTATCTGTCACGTATATTTGACTGACACATTTGTTGAATGTACCAGGGGGGCCTTCATACAGAGCCTGCTAAACTTTGAGGGCTTGTTTCTTTCTTCCGAGAAGTTGAGTCAAATTAGTACTGGTCCTTAGAGAAGCAGAAAACTTTTGGGTCTTGACACAGTGGCAGGAAGGCTCATGCAAGGTCTCCTTATAGCCTGGAGGCCGGGCAGATTTGATTGACCAGTCCTCACAAAATTGAAAGGCCTTCTTTCGAATGGCAGCCTGCCACCCTAAGTATTTGTCAATGTGGGTACTGAAGCAGAATAGCATTTGGAAAGCAAATAAAATGTAATTGTATATAAGATCAAAGTTGAAGGAGAATGACTGGATCAGAGGGAGAGAAGAAAGAGTAACGGCTTCTTGTATTTATGTGGGGCCATAACACTTCCTTCATTTACAGAAGGAACCTTAATCCTTGAAAATATGAGTAGGATATCATCCGTATTGAACAAGCTTTTCATTAATCCGTTGTGTCTCAAATACGTTTCCCTGATTTGGGAAATAATTTTTTCAAGTATGTAATTGTAGAAGAATGGGATGGGTTTGATGACAACAAAATGACAATGAGATGTATAACCAAGTGTTCTGTTTATCTTTTGAGGAAAGTTATGAAATTGGTGTCAATAAATCAGTGACAGAAAGAATAAGAAATTGTCTTAATATATCTAATGAAATGGAGAGAATAGATATTTTGTCATTGATGTCATTTAGCTAAATGTCCCATATATTCTTACCTACTGACCTTCTGAATTCTGACAGTGGCACTTTCTTTTTTTGTTTTGTTTTGTTTTAAAGATTTCATTTACTTATTTGACAGAGAGAGACACAGAGAGAGAGGGAACACAAGCAGGGGGAGTGGGAGAGGGAGAAGCAGGCTTCCCGCGGAGCAGGGAGCCCCATGCGGGGCTTGATCCCAGGACCCTGGGATCATGACCTGAGCCGAAGGCAGACGCTAAACGACTGAGCCACCCAGGCGCCTGGACAGTGGTACTTTCTTGTACAATGGTTACTTACTTTTCTTCTGTCACTATGATATTCCTGTTTTCTGAGGTTGATCACTTGATTGTAAACAACAATAGCAAAAACTAAGACCCATGTGATCTTTTAGCTTTACAGTTTGTTTCACAATCCTCAAAGGCCAGAAGTTGGCAAATCCTTTATTATCTAGAGGCCACCCATTCCCGTCTGGGCTGGGATATCTCTTTTTTTTTTAACTTCCTGATTGGAGGAATAAACATAGGTAATGAGAAGAAATATACCTATTTTATTTAGGAATGTAGTCACAATTGATGTAATAACATTTAAAAATGAATTGTAAGAATTCTGGGCAGATAGTGTGATGTCTAAGATTGTCATCAGTAAATACTGGCTAATTACATAAATGTCTCCAGAGTCTTATTAACAAATAACGAGAGCTGGATTGTGGAGATACTGTTTCTCATGAAGAACAGAATATCTGTTCCCTATCTAATCTTGTGGACTAAAATCTGCTTTTTCTAACAAATAAACTTTACTCTGTGAATATTTTATTGGATATTTTAAAGAGATGATGTTTTTAAATGTGTTCTTTCTTAGACGTTTCTGGAGTAACTGGAAGCCATATTTTTTGGGAATGAAATTATTACTTGGATGTGATGTTTAAAAAACTGCTTCATTTATTTTTATAAAGATGATTATCTCACCCTAAATTATAAATTTTTAGAAAGAATTTTATAACAATGTTTCTTGGTATTTTATAATACTTTGAATTACCTACTAATAATCCATGCTTCCATATTTAAAATACACTGGAACTTGAGTATAGTACTGCTTTCCATGGACTGATTTCTGTATTAAGATCTTATTCTCAGATTTTCAGTATAGGGTGTCTAGTCACAAAGTCACAAAAGGTTCCCAGAGTAAAAACATTTTACTCCTGAGGCAGACCAGTGACATGAACCCTGAGATCATTGTGTGTGGACCTCCGCATTGCATAATTTCATTTAAAAATAATCCTAAATTATGGCTATTGGCATATCTTCAAAAGTAAAACAAAAATTGACTTGAAATAACAGTAAAGGGTATTCAGCCCTATTTTTTTTTTTAAAAAAGGGCCACGTATTATGTAAAAATGTAAAGTCATTTAAATATCTACCTTTGATCCTGTAAATCTTTTGTGCATTATTTACAGCAATTGAATTGAGCTTATCATGTATACATACATGATTTCTGAGAAATACACAGTATGATTATTTCTGACTAGATTGAAAGCTTACATTTGTATTGTGGGATAAATTAGTTAGAAACTCTGTTTTATTGTATTCAGTTGCATTGTTTTCATCAGGCAATTTACCACATGGGTGTATGTGAAATTTCTTCATTTATTAAATTTCAGATTATGTATTTCAAGCCAGAGCAAGACTTAAACATTTTTCCCTAAGTCTAGCTTCAGGCAAACAAGCAATTTTAGCCCTGAAAATAGCTTCTGCTTCTGTCAACACGTTGTTTATTCTTTCTCTGAGATAGAAAGTTCAGTTTTCTGATATTTGTACCAAGATAAAGTCAGTAAACAAGATTAATATAGTGTGGAAAAGGTTGTCAGCAGTCCTGGCAAAGGAAATAAGTTGCCTGTGCATAGAACATACTGTAAACCGAATGAAAGTGTCAGGTCCACCACGAGATAATGTGATCATGAACCTCTAACAAAGCATGACATAGGCACGGTCGGCTTTTCTCAGAGCCACAGTGTAGAGAATGGATTACTGTATTCCTGGGATGCCCACTGCAATAGCATGAAAACCTCATTTTGAGATGAATGCAGGATGTAGTCCTGGAGTTGAGCCACATGTTTACCTGTGGGGCTCCCGCCGTCGGGTTCTTGATGTCATCATCTGCGCGCACTTGCAATATTTGCATTTCTTGGAATTTCAGAGCGTGTGCTGGTATCCTTGGGACCCAAGTGATAAAGGAATAAATCGTTTTTTGCAAACATTGGGTTTTTTTCAGAGGCATTTTTCTGCCTCATTGGGCTTTTTTCTGATTGTATACTTTAAGTGGCACTTTTATAATTGTGGAGGGGCTTTATTATTATTATCATCATCATCATCATCATCATTATTATGGCAGAGCATAACTTAGGACCTTTTGTCGTAAGATATGTCTTGTTGACTGTGATTGTAGATTCTTTCTTGCATGGTGCTGCTCACGTTCCCTTTTGAGAACCCTCCATAAAATAAAAGTTGTGAGGTTTTTTTTTTTTAAGATTTTATTTATTCATTTGAGAGACAATGAGATAGAGAGAGAGCATGAGAGGGGGGAAGGTCAGAGGGAGAAGCAGACTCCCTGCCAAGCAGGGAGCCCGATGCGGGACTCGATCCCGGGACTCGAGGATCATGACCTGAGCCGAAGGCAGTCACTTAACCAACTGAGCCACCCTGAGTTTTTTTTTTAACGAGAGTAGCTTCTATTATGAAAAAAAAATTGAACCTTCAGTTCTTTAGCAGATTTTTCATTTTATTTAGGAATAGAGAAAGAAAACATTGTTCTTTTAGGTGAAATTACATTTTGTTATTTGTTCTGTGTAAATACACAGATTATTCTGACTTTATAGGAAAAGGACTCGTGTCTCCTTCCTTGACTTCAGTTTTTGGATGCATTGAAGAAGTGTGCGCTATAAAACATGTTATTTATATTTAGGAATTAACTTTGGTTAATTGGTTTTTGGAAATATTGCTTGCTCAACACTAATTAAGTGAGCCTCCTTTTTTCACATATGATTAAATATGTGCACAGTTGAGCAATATTTGGAAACAAGAGTCAGTGGTCTGGTTCTTAAGAAACATTCTATTATAAAGGTACTTTTAAAATAGTCTAAAAATTCTCTCAGAGGAACTACACTGAGCCAAAACAAGAGGCCATTCTTACCAGAAAGGAAATGACCCTTTTGGTCCATGCAATGTTGTTTAGCTTTTGAGAATTAACATTTTATTCTCCATTTTAGATCGGAAGCCCTCAAATGGAAATGTCCCTGTTGTTCGGTGCTGTTGTTTTTCTTTTAGAAACTCGTCTGTGACATTTTTTGTTTCAACTCTCCTTTCAGGTGAGCACCCCTGGTCCTGTCAGTAACAAGAGGATGGTTCACTTTTCCCCAGACTCTCATCACCATGAGTGAGTACGCCCTGATTTTTAGGGTCTCATTGGGGTAGTCTACGTCTTTCTTGCGGGAAATTGAGAGCTATTGCTAATGAAGGTAGTTTAATTTTGCACCTTTCTTAAGAAAGAGTAAATACCTTATGCCATTGACAGTTATGCAGGAATCATTTCAACCCGTGGCAGAAATGTAAATAAAGGTTTTTGAATACAGTCATTCTTTTATTTGTGATAGAATGTGAATTTCTACATTTTCATTACATTAAGTAGCATCGAGCTCTCCTCCTACTCATCCCTCCTCTTTCCCTTCCTCCCCACTCTTTCTAAAGCACTAAAGTGCAGAGGAAGTGACTGTTTAGCTCAGTACTTCTCTGCTCCCTGCTTCTGCCCAGCATGAGCTGTGAAGGGACCAGAATGTATTTTCATTTAACAGTAGAAAGGAGAGTCTAATTTATTAAATAATTCTAAAACGTAAGCACTTGAGCTTTAACTTTGGTGAATTATTGGGTGAATTTCTAGGTGCTAGTTCTAAGTATATCTTTATTGGAAGAACTTGAAAACGTTATATATTTTGGGTCAATACCATGTCTCCTGTGAAGGTGGTTGAACTTCAAAAAGGCCGTAAAATGTGGAAAGACATGAATTAATGATTGAATGAATTTTTTCTGGCAAGCAATCCTGTTAGGATCCATTAGAGCCTAGCTTTTAAATCCATTCCTTAGCCAATGTAAAATAAATTATTGTTCTTCAATAGCTTATTTTACATAGATTATTAATATAAATATAATGTATATAATATAAAATAGTATTTATACAGATTATTAGTTTCTGTAGTACTTATTTTATAGATTACAATATCATAATCTTCCCTTCTAATAGTTTATTTCATTCATTTTTATTATCCTATAAGACCTTTTCTCTATTGTCTCTCAAACAGAAAGAAGAGTTATTAACTCAGATTGGCAACCAAAAGACTTGTATATTCCCTTCTTAATTTTTTGCTGTGATATGAATCAAGAACTCTAGCAAGTAGATGTAGAGCTGTTTTCAAACCAAAAATTGTATTTGGTAATGATTGTAAATGCACTGAGGACAGACAGATCTCTTTATCACTATTGTAGTCCTGTCCTAACAGTGCCCTGTGGGCAGTGAATAGTTATTGGGTGATTGAAAACATGAAAGTATGAATTTAAAATGGGACAAATTGGATACTGTCAACTGAGTATTACTTCTCAAATTAGCAGGTATGACCTTCATGGTATTCTCCTAATGTCCCTTCCTCACCAATCTCCCCAGTGGTTCTTAATCACTTAAATAAGATTCTCTGCAGTTGGAACTCAGATGTCACTATTTTCAGAGTTTCCTTAGTTACCCTAATGTGTTTGAGTACCATTCTGTCCACAGTCATGACTAAAATGGAATCATCTTACTACCTCACACCCTACATGCTGCCAGTCCAGTCCAGTCTCTTCAGTATCTCATGCTCACTCCATCTTTTCCACTTCCTGCCTCATTATTTTAAATAAGCTCTTTTATCTTTTATATTACTATAGGATCCTAGGGAATCTTTCTGCCTCCGTTTTCTTTTTTTATAAAGATTTTTATTTATCTGACAGAGAGAGAGAGCACAAGCAGGGGGAGTGGCAGGCAGAGGGAGAGGGAGAAGCAGGATCCCCGCTGAGCAGGGGGAGCCCGATGGGAGACTTGATCCCAGGACCCCGGGATCATGACCCGAGCCAAAGGCAGACACTTAACCAACTGAGCCACCCAGATGCCCTCTGTCTCTGTTTTCTCACTATTTGAGTACATACTACTTACTTCTACTACTTAAGTTCAGTTCCAATTCTTTTATTCCCTACTTATAAACCCCCAGTATTGCCTCTTGACAATGAAGAAGCCTCGTCAGCATATTATTAGACACTCTCCACTATCTGGCTCATTACCTTTCCACCTTACCATTATCTCTCCCTCATAGATAATGGTCCAGCTCTCTGGTCTGCCTCTCTTTCCTGAATATGACCTCTACTTCACTGTCCCCTATAGCCTGGGATTTTGCTCTTGCAAGTATTTGGGAAAATGGTAAAAATATTTGGGAAAATATCTATTCGGGCCCTTTGCCTACTTTTGCTATTGAGTTATACAAGTATCCTATATATTTTGGATATTAACGCCTTATCAGATATGTGGTTTGCAAATATTTTCTTCCATTCCATAGGTTGCCTTTTTATCTTGTCAATGGTTTCCTTTGCTGTGCAGAAACTTTAGTTAGATGTAGTCCCACTTGTTTATTTTTGCTTTCGTTGTCTTTGCTTTGGTGTCAGATCCAAAAAGATCATTGCCAGGATCAATTTCAAGGAGCTTATTACTTCCTGTTTTCTTCTAGGAGTCTTAGGATTTCAGATCTTATGTTCAACTCTTTGATCCATTTTAAGTTGATATTTGGGTATGGCATACAATAGGGCTCCATTTTCATTCTTTTGCAAGTTGGCTGTTCAGTTTTCCCGAACCATTTACTGAACAAACTATCCTTCCCCAGTGTATATTCTTGACTCCTTTGTCAAAATTAACTGACTATATATGCATGGGTTTATTTCTGGGCTCTCTATTCTGTTCCATTGACTTTTGTGTCTGTTTTTAGCCATTACATACTGTTTTGATGATGATGGCTTTGTAATATAGTTTGAACCAGGAAGTGTAATGCCTCTAGCTTTATTCCTTATCAAGACCGCTTTGGTTATTTGGGGTCTTTGTGGCTCCATACAAATTTTAGGATTGTTTTTCTTTATGTGAAAACTGCCATTGGAATTTTTATAATGATTACATTGAATCTGTGGATTCCTTTGGGTAGTATGGACATGTTAGCAATATTAATTTTTCCAGTCCATGAACATAAAAGATCTCTCTATTTACTTGTGTCTTCTTCCATTTCTTTCATTAATATTTTATAGTTTTCAGTGTACAGATCTTTTACCTCCTTCACTGAATTTATTTCTAAGTATTTTATTATTTTTTTAAAGATTTTATTTATTTATTTGACAGAGAGAGACACAGCGAGAGAGGGAACACAAGCAGGGGGAGTGGGAGAGGGAGAAGCAGGCTTCCCGCCGAGCAGGGAGCCCGATGTGGGGCTCGATCCCAGGACCCTGGAGATCATTACCTGAGCTGAAGGCAGACGCTTAATGACTGAGCCACCCAAGCGCCCCCTAAGTATTTTATTATTTTTGATGCTGTTATGTATGGGATTGTTTTCATAATTTCTCTTTCTAATAGTTTTTTTGTAGAAACAACTGATGTATGTGTCTTGATTTTGTATTCTGCAACTTTGCTGATTTTGTTTATTAGTTCTAACAGCTTTTTGTGATAAAGTTTTTAGAGTTTTCTATTTATATATCAAGTCATTTGCAAGCAGATGCAATTTTACTTTTTCCTTTCTGGTTTGGGTGTCTTTTTTTTCCTTGACTAATTGCTTAGGATAGGACTTCCAAAACGAAGTTGAATTGAAGTGTTGAGAGGGGGCATCCTTGTCTTGTTCCTGATCTTAGAGGAAAAGCTTTCAGTTTCTCACCATTGAGTATGACGCTAGCTGTGGGCTTGTCATATATATGGCCTTTGCTATGCTGGGGTACATTCCTTCCATAACCAGTTTGTTCAGAGTTTTTATCATGAAAGGATGGTAAATTTTGTCAGATGCTTTTTCTGCATCCATTGAGATGATCATATGATTTTTATCCTTCTTTTTGTTAATTTGGTATGTCACATTTATTGATTTGCAGATGTTAAATCATCCTTGCATCCCTGGAATAAATTCCACTTGATCATTATGTGTTATCCTTTTAATGATTTTGGTTTGTTAATATTTTGTTGAAGATTTTTGCATCTATATTCATCGGGCTGTTGGCCTATGATTTTCTTGTAGTGTCCTTATCTGCTGGCTTTGGTATCAGAATATAATGCTGATCTCACAATGATGCAGTGTGGAAGTAGTCCCTCCTTTTTTATTTTTTGGAAGATTTGAGAAGGATATTGTATTAATTCTTTTTTATTTATTTTCAACTTAAAAATTGTATTTGCTTAGAGGCATTAGAATGTCAACAAAACAAAAAATGCAGGGTTTTTTCTTTTTCTTTTTTTTCTGCAACTACAGGGTGGTATTGAGTTAACAGAACAGTTATTTTGTATTAGCTGCCTCAGAGACAAGGGAGAATGAGAACAGTGCCATTCCTGTATATAAATGTGTGGTGTGCACCAACAAGAAGCTGCTGAAATTTCCATGCCAATTTACAACCCCCAGACTGTACCAGGCAAGGTCAGTGGGTATTGAAAATACCACCAGGACAAGACTATCTAAAGACACATGTGGTAGTATGTTAACCATACAAAAAAAGACACTGTACAGTTTAAAACCATAACTTACACAGCCTTACATTTCAGGTTTTTTTCTTTAAAAGGAATGAGTTGCGTATAAAGGGGTTAAGTGCTTTATAGACAAGAAAAAGCAGACCTGTGCTAGAACCAACTTATTCATCATCCTCTTCTTCATCATCTTCTTCCTCTTCATCTTCCTCATCTTCCTCATCTTCCTCTTCTTTTTTGTTTATTTTTCAGCCTTGATGACTCCGTTTTTTGCCTGATGACTCAGCAGGCTCTCCCATAGCTGCTGTCTCCCGTAGGCAGCAGTCTCCTTTTTGTACTTGTTTCCAGCCTTCTCTTCATAAAGCTGCTTGTCATCTACTGCAGAGTTATTCCACTTCTGTCCCCGTTTCTTTGCAACATCACCAATGGATAGGCTGGGATGCTGATTTGGGGGTGATACTCAGAACAAAACAAGAAAAAGGCCACAAGAGTCCTCTTGGGTGCATTGGGTGAATTTCTTTTGGTTTCCCCTTAAGGAGGGATATAAGTTTTCGTTTTTCTTTCAACATGGGCCTTTTCCACCTTTGCCATGTCTTCAATTTTTTTCTTTTTTAAGATTTTATTTATTTTAGAGAAAGAGCGCATGCAAGTTGGAGGAGGAGCAGAGGAGGAGGGAAAGAATTTCAAGCAGACTCTGCACTGAGTGCAGAGCCTGACATGGGGCTCAGTCTCCTGACACTGAGATCATGACCTGAGCCGAAACCAAGAGTTGGACGCTTAACTGACTGGGCCACCCAAGTGCCCCAATTTTTTTTTTTTTTTTTTTCATTTTGAAAGACATGGTCTTCTACCTCTCTGAACACTTATTAGAAAACTCTGAGAAGTTAACTGAAGTATCTGGATGCTTCTTGTGCTTCTCCTGGAAAGTTTGCACAAGGGATGCATATGATGGAATTTTGCCCCTCAGCTTCTTGGGACCTTCTTTGCCCATGTTTACTTATTTTTCTTCAATGAGGCACAAAGTCATCCAGTGCCTGTCTGGCTCTCACTTGCCCCAGAGCTGTGTTTGTGGAGCTCAGTGTACTACAATGGCTGTCTATTAGTTCTTCTTTCAATGTTTGGTAGAATTCACCAGTAAAGTCAGATGGTCCTGGGCTTTTCTTTGTTGGGAGGTTTTGTGATTACTGCTTCAGTCTCCTTACTAGAAATTAGTCTGTTCAGATTTTCTAATTATTGTTTGAAATTGGTAGACTTCTGTATTTCTAGGAATTTATCCATTTCTATAGTATCTAATATGTTGGCCTGTCATTGTTTACGGTAGTTTCTTATGATTCTTAGTATTTCTGTGTTACCAGTTGCAATGTCTTCTTTTCATTTCTGATTTTATTTATTTGAGTTTTCTCTGTTTTTTCTTAGTCTAGCTAAAGCTTTGTCTGTTCTATCTTTACAAAATCTAGCTTTTAGTTTCACTCATCCAGTTCTATTATCTTTTTCCTCTATTTCATTTATTTCTACTCTAATTCTTTCTGCTAGCTTTGGGCTTAGTTTTTGTTTTTGTTTTTGTTTTCCTATTTATAGTTCCTTAAGGTGTAAAGTTATTTATTTGAGATCTTTTTTTTCCCTAATATCCTAATATAGGATTTTATCACTGTAAACTTCCCTCTTAGAACTGCTTTTGTTGTGGTAAGTGTTCGCATGCCCATTAAGAACTTCCTCTTTGCTTGCTATAGTCCTATAGGTCTCATTGGCACTCAGAGCTAGATGTTTTGGGGCCCCATCCGAGGGTGGGACTCCTCAAAGTTGGGACACTAGGTATGTGTTCCAAACCCTTTGCTCCTCGGGAAGAAACTGGGAGTTTGGGGTTCCCCCCGAGTATATGGCCTAGTGCCAAGGGTGGGATTTATGGTGAGAATGTGTCTCAGCCTTTCCTACCTACTTCAATGTGGGTTTCTTCTCATCTGCCTAACACGTAGGAGTCACTTAACTAGTTTCTGGATTTCTCTCAGAGAAAATTGTTCCACGTGTAGCTGTACAATCGGTGTGTCCATGGAAAGAGGGAGTTCAGTAGCCTCCTCTGTCAGCATCTTCATTCCTAGCAGCCCCTTTCTGGTTAGTGAACATCAGCAGGAGTTTAAAGTCACAGACTAAAGTCACAAGTGGCCAAGTTGTTTGTTTAGGCGTTAGGGTTCCTTCAAATATGTAATGGGTTTCAGTTGTGTTTATGGTTGCAATTCCTTGTGTGGAAATGGCTACTGGCCTTGATGTTCTTCCTATATCCTTACTTAGCTTTTAGCTTAAAGGCTTCTGCCCTGAGGCCATGTGAAAAAATGACCTCCAGAGGGCAGGTACCTGTTTTTAAGAAACCTCTAGTAAGCGGGTTCACCCTGTTTGTCAGAGAAATCCTACAGAGAGGCACTCTGAGGGAGATCTAGACCAGAGCCCTAGCCATGGTAGTCATAGCCCCATTCAGTCTAGCGTCCATGCCTGTTTCCACATAGGAGTTGCAAACCTGATTTTCCCACCTGCAGTTCCCTAATTATGAGTCTTTCCTTAAACTTGAATTGTAAGCTGTAGGCTGAATGTACCTGTTTTAGCAAATCTGTATTTTCATCCCTTTCTTTAGGCCTGCCCCTTACCTGGGTAGAGGAAATGAAGAAGGTGCCTTGTAGACCTTCTACAAGTTTCTTTTGGGGAGACACCATAGGATACAGCTTTATGGGAATTTTATTTTACACTAACAAATAAGTACACAGTTATTTGCACTACACACACATACACACACACCCAGTCCCAGTTGAGTTAGTACCTTTCTGGGTACTAGCCACTTTCTCAGTCAGTTTAAAACTGACACATTTTGCTTCAGTTTGTCTCTTTCATTGTCTTGGGGAGGAAACCCAATATCTGAAATTTTCCTAACATTTCCTTTAACAGGAGAAAGTTATATAGATTTCGAGGTAAGTGTGGACATAGTTTAGTTTCCCCAGCTTTCTTGTCCAGATAATTAAGTCCATACTTTCATTCAACCTGCTCCCTATTATAAAGTCAGATACATAAAACTGACTCTTGCTGCCACATTCGGTGTCTCATAGAAAAAACGAGGTATTCATACCCTCAGGATATGCAAATAGTTTCCAAGGCAATCCTGTCACCAAGAGTTTTAAGGAAGTCAATTTCCAGATTCCTTTGCATAAATATATACCTCCTTCTTTTTTGAAATCATTAGCCCTGGTTATTTTGCTGATTCTTATTTTTCACAATTGCCTCTCTTTCACTTTGGAAAAAAAAGACACTCCCCCTCCTCCCCCACCCCCGGTCCTACTCTTACTTTGGTACATTGCTTCACAGTGTAAAATCCTTTTGGATTCCAAACAGAGGGACATTCCAAATATTGTGCTGATATTGATGTTGACAGATTGACTCTAATGACCAAATCACAAAGCCTTTTGCAAATTAGGTAGATAGTTTCTAAGTCTTTGTTTTTAGCAGCTGGTAGATTATTAAAAATACTGCTTAATCTAAAAATCATTGTGTGATTTTTGGCATAAATCTCTGAAGGAGTTCAATAATCAAATGACTGCTCTAACCAAATTCTTTTTATTTCCACTCCCAATTAATGTAAACAAGGTTTCTGAGCACTCAAATCGATAAAAATAAAAAGTATGAATAGAATTGATGCTAAAAAGGGCGCCTGGGTGGCTCAGATGGTTAAGCGTCTGCCTTCGGCTCAGGTCATGATCTCAGGGTCCTGGGATCGAGTCCCACATCGGGCTCCCTGCTCAGCGGGGAGTCTGCTTCTCCCTCTGCCTCTCTCTCTCTCTGTCTCTAATGAATAAATAAATAAAATCTTTAAAAAAAAAAAAAAGAATTGATGCTAAAGGGTAATATTCATCAATGGCTACATGAACTAGTTTGGGGGAAAAGATTTTTTATGATGCCATTCCTAATAAAATTGTATTATTTTATGTTTGGGACTATCAAAATATATTTATGCTAGTTTCATTAATTAAATACTAATGATAACTTTTTCAGATCTTAAATAACTGTTATCAACTAACTGTAGTTATCAGTGTTGACTGACCAATAAATTCATCAAAATAATTTATTAACTAGTTTTATAGTCACAGAAATTTAAGAAAATTAGATAGATAGATAGGTAGATAGATAAGACACACATTATAGTTGTAGAGGAGTATGGCAAGGTTACTGATAAAAGGCTTTCGAGCATAAAAATATATTACATTAGAATAAACTTCTATGTGACAGTGATATTAAAAATTCATGGAGTTCAAGTACAAAAATAAGCCAGGTAAATTTTCAACTTTTAAAGAAGTGGTTTTCATGGTGTTTTGTTTTGTTTTGTTTTCAAATGTATTGATGGTGGATATCAAATCGGTGATGATACTTGGTTTCCAGTGTGTATATTTAAGAGTGGTGGAATGGTTTTCTTCTAAAATATTAATATATACAATTGAGAGAAAACTAATCTTTTGCAAATATTTAAATTTATGGTGAAAAATTTTAGATTTCTACCTAAAATATGTGAGGAGGGTATTTTCTTAACTGCATCAGACAACGTGTACACAAAAATGGTTGAAGACCAGTGTTGTATAGAATGGTTGCAGGAAAAAGTAACAGAAAGTTCCACAAATAATGGTTTAAACAAATTGCAGTTTAGTTTACTTACATTACCGGAAGTCTGGAAGTGTAGGCATTTCCAGGGCTATCAAGGAGGCAATGCAGCCTTTAAGGAATCCTTGGTATTTTCCACAGAAGTGCCACCAGCCATTTTCTGCACCTTCTATATTCTCCCTTGACATTTTTATTTCTACTTGATTATAGTATTTATCACGATTCTCTAGAATATAGTTACTATATACATGCTTCATTTACTCTAGTATGGACCATGAGTTTGCCATGGTTGGAGACTTCATCTTGTTCTTCTTTAAGTTTCTTACAACATGCAGCACAATGCCTTACTCATCAAATCATAGGCTCTGGGGTCAAGGTTATCCAGTTCCCCTACTGGCTAGTGAGGGAAAGACACACCCCCTTCCTGATAACTTGCACAAAAGCATGGGGAAAGCACAGACTAATCGTCCTGTCATCCCTACTGCAGTTTACCTCAAAGCTGTGATAACTTATCCGAAAGAATGGCTAGAAATAGTCATTAAATTACCAAATATTCAGCAACTTCTAATTGGAAGTAAGCAACAAGTACTGCTTTCATTCAATTAACTGTGATTCTTCTAAGTCGATATGTGTTTTGCTTTAGAAGGTCACCTCGAGGGGCGCCTGGGTGGCTCAGTCGGTTGAGCGACTGCCTTCGGCTCAGGTCATGATCCTGGAGTCCTGGGATGGAGTCCCGCATCGGGCTCCCTGCTCGGCGGGGAGTCTGCTTCTCCCTCTGACCCTCCTCCCTCTCATGCTCTCTGTCTCAAATAAATAAATAAAATCTTTAAAAAAAAAAAAAAAAAAAGAAGGTCACCTCGAAAACAATCTGATACAGCAGTACTTAAAATAATTTTACTTCATAGAATTTCAGGCTTAAAAACAGATTCTAATGAGTAAGGGAAAAAATATTTTACAGGCTCCAACACAACAATGTTTAGGAATTTCAGTTTTGAAACCATGTGGTTATATGGTTGTGTGGTCAACCAGGTTTAGGGTAGGGCAGCCTAGAAATGACCAATCGAAAGAAGCAGGGCTGCTGAGCTGGGAAGTGAAAAAGGATGTTTGCAGAGTTAATAGAAGGAACGCCCAGCAGGGCACTCAATGTGGAAAAGCATACATCACAGAAAGCTTTCAGCTCAGTTTATGAGAGTCGTAGAAGTTGGTTAATAAAAGTTTGGACTGGGGCGCCTGGGTGGCTCAGTCGGTTAAGCGTCTGCCTTCAGCTCAGGTCATGATCCCAGGGTCCTGGGATTGAGCCCCATGTCAGGCTCCCTGCTTGGCAGGGAATCTGCTTCTCCCTCTGCCGCTCCCTGTGCTTATCCTTTCTCTCTCTCTCTCAAATAAATAAATAAAATCTTTAAAAACAATAAAAGTTTGGATAGTTTCTATAAAAATTATATTTGACAATAACTTCAATTATAAAAAAGACTTACAGAAATTTGGTGAACAGCCAACTTTGCTGCACACCTCAGAATATGGAATCTCAGTTTTAAAGGTGAAATAAGATGTGCTCTGTGCAGATATTGAGAAGCCTTGCAGAGTGTCTTAATTATGAAAGTGTGATTGTTAATAAAATAATACCTAACATGTAATAGTCGCATATTTATATTTTGTATAATCGTATATAATTGTACATATATTGTATAGACAGTCCAGTTGTTAATATATGTTAGGTCTCTTTGAATAGAAAATATTTAGCCCAGATAAATGAAATATTCATCAACTGCAGAAAGGTACACAAAAAGTGACAAGAACCTCAATCCAACTAAAGCAGAGACAGAGAAGAATTTCTGAGAAATAACATGTTAAGTTTTGAAATTCACGTTTAATTATTCTGTTGACTTTCTGAAAATACAAATATGAAAATGCAGAAAATAAAATTAACATATGACTACATTTTTTTTAAATACTGAAAGCTTCATTTTTGCAGTAACTTTCTATTCACTCTACCAGCCTTTCTATACTAACCCTAAATGGTTCCAGAATTTTTCCTTTTTTTCCAATCACTTATGAGATACCTGTTTTTAAATTGAGTAAATATGATATATTAATTGATTTTTTTTTAAGATTTTATTTATTCATGAGAGACAGAGAGAGAGAGAGGCAGAGGCAGAGAGAGAAGCAGGCTCCCCAAGGAGCAGGGAGCCCCATGTGGGGCTCGATCCCAGGACCCTGGGATCATGACCTGAACCAAAGACAGACGCTTAACACACTGAGCCATCCAGGTGCCCTATTAATTGATTTTTAAAATGATATTTATATTTGCTTTTATTTCATTTTAAAGTATAGGACATTTACCTGAGGCATTATATGTAAATCAAAACTTATTTTAAATGCAAGTGGGTAACTACCTGTAATCCTATGATGAATTCCTTTATAAAGCTAATATTTACACTTTATTTTATCTTTTGTATAAATATCGAGTTTGCTTAAAGCAAGATTTGCCTGGATTAAAGGTTAGTTCATTGGGAATACTTTCATACTTTGAAATTTAACATCTATTGCTTTATAAAAGTAAAAGTGGCTTTAACTTCAGATTGAGATAAATAAAATATACTGGATCAATTCCTCCTCTGATTTACTGTGATTCCCTTGGGAAGTCGTTTTAGCTTACAAGTATCTTAATTTTTATCTCTGGAATAAGGATAGGAACAGTCTTTTATGTAAGACATTTTTATAAGGTACTTATGTAAAATACAGAAAAATTATTAAACTAGGTGTAAAACATTTTAGGATGATGATGATGATGATGATGATGATGATAATGTTTTATTTGGATAGTATATTGTATTTTCCAGAGTATTTTCATATGCACCACTCCAGTGTTTTTACTGCCTCCCTGAAGCAGACATAACACCCCCATTTTATAGATAATTTGACTTTTGGAAAGTCACATGGTATATTCTACTCAACCAAAAGTCAATTAAAAAAAAAAAAACAACAGTGTAATCAGCATCTATCATGTATGATAACACGCTAAAACTGTTGGGGGAACCTGTAAATATTACGCATGAACACTAGTGTATCTACTGACAATTGGGAATAAATAGATAAGTTATTACAGAAATTCACAGAATAAAAGTTCACATATTACTGTATTCCACTGTGTACTCTAGGAGAAGAAAATGAATATTTATTCTAAACACCTCCTCTATTCCAGGTTCTTAGCCTTGTTTAAGCTTCCCAAGGCTATAAGAGAAGTGGGATTAATTTTATTGTATAGATGAGGAAGAAGCCAAATATAATGGAAACACTCAGATTTTTCCCTCCTACTTTTTCCTCTCCTATATGTCTTTTTTTTTTTTTAAGATTTTATTTATTAGAGAGAGAGACAGAGATAGCAAGAGAGAGCACGAGCAGGAAGGAGAGGTAGAAGCAGGCTTCCCCCCAAGCAGAGAGCCCGATGTGGGGCCCAGTCCCAGAACCCTGGGATCATGACCTGAGCCGAGGGCAGACATTTAACCTACTGAAGCACCTACATGCCCCTCCTGTGTGTCTTCTTTAACATTCATACAGAACGCTTCATTTCTGACACTGGCTTTTCCTCATGACAACAAGCAAGTCTCCAGGACACCAACTGGCTGTCCTGCTTCAACTCAGTTTTGCCACTCGGTACCCAGAGGTAGCATCAGATGGCACAAGTCGTGGGTTGTGGGTTGAGTCCTGCGAGACTGCCCTGCCCCCTAATGCCCCACATCTCCGATGCCCCTGCCAAGGCCAGGCTGTTACCTGTGCTTCTGACCCACCAGATACAAATTGGAGGTTCCATCAACTGCCTCCAACTTAGGACACCAGTTGGACTTTGGCTATAAATCAGAGGTCCCCACATCCTATCACCCTCCTTGAGTTTATTTAATTTGCTCACAGAATTCAGAGAAATGTTTTATTTACTAGATTACCAGTTTATTATAAAAGAATATAACTCAGCAACAGCCAGATGGAAGAGATACACACGGCCAGGTATGGGAGAGGGTGTGTGGAGCTTTCACGTCCTATCCAGATAAATGCCACTGTCCCTGCATCTTCACCTCTTCCCCTATCTGGAAACTTTTCGAACCTTGCCTTTTTGGATTGTTATGGAGGCTTTATTACATAGGCATGATTGATTAAATCACTGGCCTTGGGGATTGATTCAACCTCCAGCCCTCTCCCCTCCCCAGAGGTCAGGAATTGGGACTGAAAAATCCAACCCCCTAATCACCTAGTTGGCTCCCCTGGCAACTAGCTCCCAGCCTCAGGTAAAGTCCAAAAGCCACCTCATTAACATAACAATGTGTCACTCTCAACCCTTGGGAAATGCCAAGGGTTTTGGGAGCTGTGAGCCAGGAACCATGGAATAAGACCAAATATATCTGAGAAATACATTTTGATCATCTGAATAACGAAATAAATATTTTTCCTCTAAATCCCAGTGTTGCACCCACACTCAGAAAATGAAAGTAATTTGTCACAGTTCACCTAGCTAGTAAGTGCCGATGTCTGTGTTCAAACTTAGATCTTTCAGATTCTAAAACCCATGATTTAGCAAGCACACCAGTCTGAACCTCCTGGATTTACTTTTGCGGGTTAATGAAAGAAATGAAGGCTCCCTTGAGCATAGTTGAAGCATAGTTTTAGACTTGACTTTTTGTTTCATAGGAAAAAAATGAATGAATGAGGAGTGTCTTTACATCCTGGTCATCTGGTCCACAGAACATGAGACCCCAAGAGAATCTGGAAGACCACCTAAGCCAGTGCTGTTACTCTTCTCATTTCGTAGAATCACTTGGTGCCTCTAGTTGTTAAAACTCTGCCCTATATCTCAAGTCATTCATTTATCCATCCATTCAGAAAATACCTGTGAGGGCCTACTATGTGCTGAGTGCTCGGTCTCTAGTAATGAACAAGACAGCATCGCTGTTCTCACGGCGCACTCTAATAGAGAAAAGAGACACACACATAAGTGTGTACTTATATACTGACACACAAATGCATTATTATATAGTGAGCTAAGTACTCTAAAAGAGAACTTTTTTAAATAAAGATTTATTATTTATTGTAGAGAGAGAGACAGAGAGTGCAAGTGGGAGAGGCAGGGGGAGAGGGAGAGACTCTCAAGCAGACTCCGTGTTGAGCACAGAGCCCACCGTGGGGGTTGATCTCACAACCATGAGATCGTGACCTGAGCCAAAACCAAGAGTCGGAGGCTTACCCGACTGCGCCACCCAAGTGGAAACTCTCAGAGAACTTTAAAAAAAAAGAATTTGAACTAGACATGGAGATAAGGAAGGCTTCCTTGAGGACCACAGCCCGAGATGAAACCCCCAAGAATTAAGGGAATAGTGACGAGAAGAGCATTTCAAGCAGAAAGAATAACTGTGTGTCTGAAAGGAATGCTAGTGAGTAAGCACAGAATGTGAAAGAGGGAGTATTCGGTGAGACAGGAGGAAAGTAAGCAAGGACTGATGATGCTAAGCCTGGTGGGCCGTTTAGGGATTCTTTCTCCTAAGAGCAGTGAAAAGCAGTGGAAAGCCCCGTCAGACTTCAGTTTCCGTTTGTTTATTTGTTTGCTTGAGGTAAGGGTGTGGATAATTAAACATTCAAAATTTGAACTTCAAAACATCACTCTAGCTCTGCAGTATGATAAATGGATTCAAGTTAGTAGGTACAAGAAAAGTTGTAACTTGCTGATGGTTTGAGTATGAAAAAGAAAGGTGTCCAAGCTGAGTTTAGTTGTCCATTGGAAGGTTGGTGCTGCCATTCACTGGGCTAGTGAACTAGCTAGATGAAGACTCGGTTTTTAACAAAAAGAATATTAGTGGTATTTATGTATTTGTTAAAAAACATAGTAAGCCCAGGGGTGCCTGGGTGGCTCAGTCGGTTAAGCGTCCAACTCTTGATTTCGGCTCAGGTCAAGATTTCAGGATCGTGAGATTGAGCCCTGTGTTGGGCTGGTTAAGATTCTCTCCCTCCCTCTCCCTCCCCCTCTCCCTCTGTCCCTCCCCACCCCCACTCTTGTGCACATATGCACGTGTGCGTGCACATGCACACTCTCTCTAAAAAATATGTCTATATAAATATATAGTAAGCCCATTACGTGTTAACATAAATAGCATATTTTTATGAAAACTAATGACATTTTTTGCCCCAAAAATTAGAACGTGCCACTGTTTGCACCAATCACTTCAATGTCTGGCTTAATAGATGACAGCTTGGATTCATTGCTGCTTCCCCTTTTAACCTGTAGTGAGATGTTTTGGTTGAAGCATATGAAGAAAATCCAGCCTCACACAGATACGTAGTAGATAAGAAAAGGAAGGAGTATTTTAATAACCTTTTCATTTCAGATCATTGTGGATATTCTTTGATACGATACTAAAACACAAAGAGTGGTTGTTTCTCAAGAGTTAATTATAATGTGTAATCTGAAAACATATCAATGATTTTTTTTTCTGTTCTATTAAATCTGCTCTTCTGTCTTGAACTCTGAATGGATCACTTACACATCATGATTTAGTAAATCATACATTGGTCATAGCAGGGGGGAATATATTAGTCAAGTTGTCTGGGTAACTGCGGTAAATAGTTTGTTTCTAGTTGGTAATTAATCGAGATGTCATTTACAGATTCCAAAAGTGTCCATTCCACATCAAGGTAGAATGTGACTTGCCAAAGAGCATCACCGTCTGTGAGCTTGAGAAGTGTTCCAGTAGGAGCAGAGACAAATCCTATTAATGTAGAGGCTGTTTATTCCCAGGTGTTAGTACCACAGAGGCTAGAGATTACATAGAAGTCTTAGGAAATCTGCCCTTTTAATGTGTCTTGTCCCTCTGCAGTATGGTATGATGGATGCACACTGTTGGCAAATAGCCTAATGTCTGTGCCTCATTTCTGCACCTGGAATATGAGAATAACCTTGTAAGATTTTAATGAGGATAGGAAATAATACACTGTCATGTGTCAGAAGAGTGCTTGGTAAATAGAAGTACTCAATATTATTGTTCTTGAAAAAACAAATAGCATTAATAATAACATTGGTATCATTCTCTGTGGGCTTTTAGTGATTTATTTGCCACAGTTGTTCCTATTTCCTATTCCTTGATGTTTACGGGTCATTTTGATGCAGAATACTGCCAAAGGACTAGGCACACAGCTAATCACAACTCCCCAGATGTGAAGTTGAAAAGGTATCCCCAGATGGGTCACTACTGAGGATCCAAGGAGCAGCTGAAGCAATGTGGGTGGGTCATCCAGGGCAAGGACAACACGACAAGGGAAGGTGTCAACTGTGCAGCGACTTCTGTATTTTGAATGTTGTTGTTGAACTTGTTCTCAGCCAACCCAAGTTGTTATCACAATGGAAGGAACAGGTTCAAGTTACCTACCTCCAGCTGATGCTTTGTGTGATTGTTCCTGGGGGCATAGCCAGAGGATATAATATTCTGGTATTTTTAATGTTTTTTAAAACTCCAGCAATCCAAAGGTCATAATTTGTTGTAACGATGCTATAATTAAGTTGTGGTAAATGATAGCATTTGAAGATTTTATAACCAGAATTGATTCATAAAATGAATACAGTCCCAGCAGTTTATGTTAACATAATTAAATGGAAATGTAATTCTGAGTTTGCTTATTAAATTGAAAATTACTGGTTATGAGCACTCTTACAATTCTGTCAAAATTGGTGTAAGTCTAGAATTACATGAAACATCCATTAAAATAAAGCATATTTAAGGCTCCGTTGCTGGTGGCGAATACATTTCTTAAAGCACATGCAGACTGATCACGTGAGAGCATGTGCTTTTAGTTAGGTTCATGCTAACTCCTTTTCTCTTTCCTCTGCAGCCATTGGTTTAGCCCTGGCGCTAGGACAGAGCATGGCCAGGTAAGGAACATTCTAATCCAAAAGGAAGTTTCTTAGTCTCTTTCAAATATTTAACTATCTCCCTTCAAGGTAGTAGATCAGCTCTATGAGAAAAGATACAAATCCCAGCTTATTTAAAAAGGAGTTGATTGTGCCAGTGCTTAATATACTAACCAAATGAATCATCCTCAGTAATCATCAGAATGCTCCCTTACCACCACCTTCCCCTGTCATGAATGTCACCTCCACAGGAAGGCTGTGGGATTCACTTGTTTATAGGACTTCACAATTTATATTTGTTTTTCACAAAGTTAAGGTAGCAAGATAGTACATATGCTGAAGAAATTAATTTGTATTAAATAAGGTCAGCCAGCAAGAGAATATTTTTATTTTTGAAGTTTAGAAGGTGGTAATAGTTTCTTACAAGTTTATGTTATATTTTTCCATGATTTTTTTTTATTGCTTTACTAGTATACATGGCAGCACAATGACTAGTCACCTTAACAAGACCTTGACATTCATTTTAGTGACCTTTACATATAAAATGAGTCCTTTCTTTCTTTTTCCCTTGAATGTATTAGTTTTCTCTCTGCAGCATGCTATGGTAATTTCGTCTTAAGTTTTTGATAAGTTTTAAAGCATATGCATTTTAGACTTGGCATCCTTGTTGGTTTTTTTCATTATGAGTTATAAAAGTTATTAAGTGGGCCAAAAATATGGAATGTAAAAAATAGCTTTACATACATGAGAATGAAAAACCTCACATCAACAGGGATCATTTTCTGCAAAGGGTAGGTAGGTAGGTAGGTAGGGAAAGAGGGGGCTGTACTTTGTAATGGTAATTGATAACATTAATATATTCGTGATGTTTTATTTCTTAAGCTGAGCCACAGTTGGTTGGTATACATAGTTCCTTTTACTTATAAAAGGAAGGTGCTAAATACTTCATTATAAATTATACTAATTTCTTAATACACATGAGCCTAGTTAAAGAAAAATATCATGTAAATTCAGCTTTAATGGTATTTTGTAAACTTGCCCTTTCCCATAAGAGTGATTTTCCCCTTTAAAGATACTTCTTACATTAAAAAAATAATATGGACCACTGTTTCTAAAGAATAGATTATCCCAAAATACAATTTTTTAAAGCTCCTTTCACCCTTTAGAAATACTAAAGTCATGTTATAAAGTTGTCTTTTGTATCACAGTATAACTGGTTGCTTCCAGCCAAGCTTTTTTTTCCTGAAGTTAACAATCAACCAATGCTAATATCAAAAAGAGAAGAAAGTTGAGCAGTTCTTTATTGTTTTTAATTTTCAAAATCTTTCTGACCAATTTTTGAATCTGCCTTTTGTTTAAACTTTGATACATGATTTCAGATTTCTGTCTTTAATGTAGGTCATTAATTAATGAATACAGTTGATTCTTTTTATCTACCATAGCTATGTTCTATAAAGTCGATGTGAACACTAAAGTAGCAAATATCAAAACACTGCTCCTAGGGAATTACAAGGTTAGGTTCCTGAGAGGTCACAGCATTTTCATTTATTGATCAATACATATTCTTGTTTGATGTGTGTTTATGTTTAATGATACCTTATTTAATATATATATATCATTGATTCTGAATACCTGAAGAAAGCTTGTTTAATGCACGTATTTTCTCTGTAAGGTCCCTGACAGTCTTGCACTTAGGAACACTTCAGCACCTCAGCTCTATACTTGGGGGCCATTTTAAATGATAAAATCAAAAACAAGAACACGAAAACACAAAAAAACATAGCACTAAACAGACTACAATAAAAGATACTTGTTTATACTATGAGAGCTGAAACACGAAGCAAAGGATCGACTGACTTGTCAGGCCTCAGCTGAGAGCGTTCAGAACCGCTGACCCAAATTTTTACCACTCTGCGCATGTCTGTGAAGGACTGCAAAAGTGCCAGAAGTATTGATCTTGGCATTAGCAAGAAATTTTAGCAAATAGGCAATTTGTAAATATGGAATCCATGAATACTGAGGAATGACCATACCTGGGTGTACATATACAAACCACACAGAGACCACTTACATTTTGAGAGATACAGATTTCTTAATTCCATGCAATTCTAACTCTAACGCAGTAAACTTTGCTAAATAAATCTCAATGCAAGTGATAAAATGCAAAACCGTGAAGAAATGTAAAATCCTCCACTATGTTGTTGAATGAATGACTATTAGCATGCATGCACACCTTTTCTTTTTCCCATACCAACTTAGTAACATAAGGAGAGGATAACATTACTGCCACTTTTTTTTTAAATCCCACCCCTTACTACTTCCCCTGTCTTACAGTTCCTCTTTTTGTTCTTTAGTGCTCTATCCCATATCCATTGACACCATGCCTACTTCTCACTCTTTTATTACAGATTCAGTAAATAACTATTATTCATCAGCCATTTTCTATCAGATACTCTCTACGAAAGAAGGTATTTAGAAAAACAACGTAGCTTTTCGCCTGTGTTAGTTATAATCTGGGGCAGGAAAGCAATAATGACACAGTAGGTTGGAAAATGGTTGAGAAAACCACAGAGAGGGCAGTTATAAAGGCCCCAGAAGAGAAATAAAGTCAGTTCAGAAATGGAAGGAAGGAGAGAAAGACAGTTATGTGAAGCATCATTTTTTTTTTTTTGGTCTTACTTAATTCTCATTTTTCCTCTTTGAAAATCTAATGATTTGACATTTCGACTGAATTCACAAGTATCTTAAGGAGTCATAGACAACAGTTTAGATATTACTTAGTTGTCCCTTTAGGGTGAGGACACTGAGAACCCACGTGTGAGGAGACTTAAAATTCTTCTGTAGACGTTTGAGAAATTACTGAGAAGTGGCTGCTAACAGAAATACTCCTGAGCAAATGCTTCTGAATATCAGGTGGTAAAGAGAGGATTGCTGGGGAAGAATTCTGCTCTTGGCTTCTTCTCTTGTGTTAGGGATTTTAAACTTTTAATAATCTTGTAAAAATATTATGAAGAGCCAAAGAAATTCCTAGCTCCCTTTCTGATAGGAGGGACCATCATCCACAAGGAATACTTCTCTTCCTGGTTTAATTCAGTAGTTTTAAAAATTGTGAACCTTTTGTAAATCTCACACTGTACTAGGTTTTGTGTTTATGAATTTTAATGTAATTCTTATATGAGTCATTTTTTAATATACATCTGCAGGTCACTAATCAGGGAATTGTGTCTCCATCTGGCCTAAGTCCAGCAATCTGAAAGTTGGAAGGTAAGAAGCACTTCGCACCATATTCAGAAGTTCTGTTATTAATCAGAGTTGATGTGGTTGAGTCAGAATCTTGAAAATTGACCTCACTTGTGACACTGATAGTAGTCCAAGGAAACAGAAGAATTATCAGTAAGAAGAGTGAGTAATTTCTCAAAACCTGATGAGCTACTCTCGCTTAGTAGAGCAGAGCTCAAGGATCCTTGTGTCTTTGACCATGAACTCACAACCTGACTGGGCCCCCTACCCCAACCCACGCTGCCATCCTTTTTTCTTATTCTTTGGGGCATAGCAGAAATGTGTTGAGAATTTCAAATATAAATACATGTTTTCTATTCTAATAACATTCTGGATTAATTTTTTCTCCGTTGCCCCTTAAAAGATCTAGCCTCCTCTGTTAAGTCACTGGATTCATGACCCATAAATCTGAGTTTGTATTTTTTTATCTTGGGTTGATTTTAAATTTGCAAAGATGCACCTAGATTTATAGTTTTATTGATAAAGTGAGGAAATTTGTGATGCAGCTTTTTAATATAGAAGCATATGTATTAAATAATTCTGATATTTGTCTCCTTTTATATACAAAGCCCATCAAAACTATAAATTTGAGGAAGAGAAGAAATTCTTATAGGAATCTCATAGAAGGAGCTCTACATCAGAGTTCAGAGAAGGCGCTATCTCATTTAAGTTGATCCAAGTGGTAGCCTCTCTGAGAACTATCCAGACCTCGTAGGTACAGCCTAATATTTATTTTGGTCATTATAGTTGCATTTTCAAAATTAAACTGTAGAATTCTTTTCTTATTTCAGAACGTTGTGTTTGGAATTTTGAGTTCTTTGCTGTAACTGTTTTAACACAAACTGCAGAAACAGCATTCACGTATCTGTCGTTTATCTTAAAATTAGAAAAGTTAGTTACCCGCTACTATTAATTTCAGGTGGACGTAGAGATTTTATCATCTCACCTCTGGCTATCTGTGTCACAAATGTTGGTTTGTATATGTTTTTAAAAGACACTAGACTTAGAAATGCCAAAGTAATTAATTATTTTTATTTTCAGAAACAATTTCGTTTTCATGGTACGAAGTGTTTCTAAATTGAAACACTTTCAGATTAATGGACTTAAGATAAATGGTTGCCATTTTCTATACATGGTAATAATGAGATAGTGCTTCAGCTATCTATCAGATACTAGATCTCACTCCCTATTTCTTTATTACACTTATTCAATCATTCATTCATTCATTCAACAAATAGTTATTGAGCACTAAAACTCTACCAGACACTGTGCTGGACTGTGAAGATGCAAGCAGAATGAATGACTGGAAGCAAAGGGCCAGAGGTGAGAGAGAATGTGGTACACACCGCAAACTACAAAGTTCAGTATGGCGGGGATATGTAATTTAGGAAGAAGGGGGTTAGAGACCATTACCAGAGGGGAGGTGGGTGGAAGGATGGGTGAAACAGGTGCAGAGGAAGAAGAGTGCACTTATCGCAATGAGCACTGAGTAATGTATAGAATTGTCGAATCATTATATTGTACACCTGAAACTAATAGAACCTGTATGTTAACTATACTGGAATTAAAATTTTAAAAAAGAAGAAGAAGAAGAAAAAAAAGTAGGAAGGTTAGGTTGGGGTAGGAGGAAGCATAATAAATCAGGAGTTGAGAAATGTAATCAAATTATGAAGGGCCATGAAAGCCTTGTACAAGATTTGGGGTTTATCTGCAGAAAGTAATGTAACCAGATCTAATCTTAGAATTACTGGCTGCAGTGTGGAGAATAGATTGGATAGGAGTGAGTCTGGAGGGAGGCCATTGCAAGTAAGAGAAAATGTTGGTCTGGACTAGGATGGTGGTGTTGGGGAAGGAAAGAAGGAGATATTTAAGAGAAATTTAAGATACTTAGTTAAGACAGTCCTAAAAGAATAAATAAATGATCTAACTACATTCTTGATGATCTGATTAAGTTCTGTTTCCTCTCAAAGATGGCCAGATATCACTAATAATTGATTCCAAATAATGTCATTAAATAGTTTAAAGCAGTTTTTTATAAAAAGGTATTGATACTGGTCAGACAATACCCACTGACAACCAGGCTCATTAATTATAATATAATGGTAGCATTTGATCCGTTTTGCTCAGCACTTCTTATGTTTTGGTCATAGCACTAAGCATTTTACCTGGTTTATCTTGTTTAACATGGCAACCATATCAGTAGATAATACTATTTCCATTTTACAGATAGGCCTGGGGGTTAGGTACTTAGCCTAAGACTACCCAATTTGTAAATGGCAAATCTGTTATTAAAACCTAGTAACTTGTTAGTTACAGGCACAGCTGGGATTAGAACCTAGATCTATCCTGCATTAGTACTTTTAAGATTTCTGTTTTTGTTAGGGTTAATTTCTAATATGCTATGCAACTTTTTTTTGGCCCAGTCTTGTGTATAATTATATTTCTGCATAAATAAGATAAGCTACAGTTTGAGCAAACACACAGTAAAGAGTATTGACTACTCGGAGTTTTTTTCTTTCCAATTAGTTAGGATAAAGCAAGTGTGAAAGGAAGTGGATGGTGAGGCATTTTGAGGAGGCAATCAAATGTATATACATGCTTTCTAATTATATATTTCCAAGCCAATAATTTCTTTGAAAATGAATGTTTTAAGTGTGTTTCTTTACCATGTTAGGTCCGTAGATACAGAGAAAATATTAGATCTTTCATGTCAGCGTAAATGAGTCTCAAAAAATTCACAGCTGAACGCAATGGTAGAGGCCATTGGCAAGAGGTTATGTTACTTTAACCAGGACTACTCCAGAGAACTAGGATAAAGACTGAGTTCTAGAACCTCCAGCTTTGGCTGTATTTTAACTGACTGTCAGAGCGGTTTCGCTGTCAGGGAACCGTTGGATTGGCAGCCCTTGCTAACACTTTTGTTACAAGAGTGTCGGGGGCATCTCTAGTAAGAGTAGTGGTCTTTGTTGTGAGAGAAACCAGTAGGGGGAAAAAAGTCAACGCAAGTGTGCAAATGGTGTCCCTTTGCGTGGGAGGAACACCCTTCGACTTACAAAATAATATAATGAAAATATTTTTGTTTCTACAACTTTGTCTTAACACTTTGTATAGCATCAGCTTCTGAGAGATAACCGAGCTGAGAGAGGACACAAGAAAAACTGTTCTGTGAAAACAGGCAGCAGGTAAGCCATTCAGAATCACTTCTAATTCTGCTCATTAAGTCATGTGCCTTCTTTTTCCCCCTACCAGTATGAATGGATGAGTTACAGCTGAGCTGCCTTTGAAATTGCCTTCTAAAGAGCCAGTGTGAAATATTTCACCCATTGTTTATTAGAATCTATTTCAGGATTACTAGTAATGAATAGAGAGATGGCATTTTATTTCTGTTTTTAAAAAGGGGGTGAAAAATAAAGAGTGAATTTTTGAAAGAAAAGAAAATTTTTGTTTCTCATAACTAATGAATAGTAGGTCAAGATTTAGAATGATCATTTTAGTTTTTCATTTAAAAAAGTAGAATTAATCTTTTTCCCCTAAACTTACATGGTACTTAGACCTTATGAGAGAGCAACATGTATATTCTAATAATGTATAAATGAGTCTATAGAAAATATAATCTTCTTAAGAAGTGCTTCTGGGTTCTTAATCGTTTTTATATTGCTGAGTCAATGTTATTTTTTTTTCCTTCAACAGAAAGAATTTGTCCCAGTCGGTTGTTTTAGATGTATATTTTCAAATTTTGCATGTGGTGTTTCTGAAGACTTAATTTTTATTTAGATGAAAATGGCCATCAGAATATTGATCAGAACTACCGCCCTGGGATTTTTAACAAGATAACCGACCTCAGATAAATAGCATCCCATGGTTTCCCATTGGTAGGGTGCTAGCTGCTGTGTTTAACTTTCCCAAGCAAGCAAGAGAGCTTTAAGGTATAATGTGGTACAAAGTAACCTCAACTGAGAACCCGCTCGATCTCTGAAGAAACGAATGTAAATCGTATCTAAGCATGCCTACCTAATTTAGACAATCAAAAACTGTCAAACATATAAGTTGACCATCAGTGATAGTCAACATAAAAACCAATGCATTTACCCCTAAGAAGGTCAGCTCCTAAAATTAGAACAATAATCTGTATAAAATGTATATAGTTTATAAATAACTATAAGTGAAATATTTATAGAAATAAAAAGAGCAGGCAACAGCTCACTGTTGGAATTAATCAGGCAAAATGGAAAAAAAAAACATGTAATTGTTAGAAATGAGAAATATGGTTGTTAAAGAGATAATTAGTGAAATGGAGATGTGGCCAAAGAAATAGACTGGAATATAGCATAGAAATGCAAGGAGACGGGAAAATGAGAATGGTTAAGAGACAGAAAAAAGTCTTAAGATATATTTAATCAGTCTTTGATAAAGAATATAGAAGGGCTTAGCACACACACACACGATATTTAACGAGATATTGGCTAAGAATTCCCAAAGCTGGTGAAAGTTACAAATCCATAGATACACATACAGAAACACAATGAATACTAAGTAGAATAAATAAAAAGAAATCCAGGGCACGTGCATGGCTCGGTTGGTTGGGCGTCTGCCTTCCGCTCAGGTCGTGATCCCAGAGTCCTGGGATCGAACCCCTGAGTTGGGCTTACTGCTCAGCGGGGAGCCTGCTTCTCCCTCTTCCTCTGCCTCTCCCCACCACTCGTGCTGTCTCTCACTTGCTCTCTCTCTCAAATAATTAAATAAAATCTTTAAAAAAGAAAAAAGAAATCCACACCTAGTAGTATAGTGTAGTACACCAAAAACAGGAGAAGATCTTAAAAGAATCCAGAAAGAGGGGCGCCTGGGTGGCTCAGTTGGTTAAGCGACTGCCTTCGGCTCAGGTCATGATCCTGGAGTCCCGGGATCGAGTCCCTCATCAGGCTCCCTGCTCGGCAGGGAGTCTGCTTCTCCCTCTGCCCCTCCCCACTCTCATGTGCTCTCTCTCATTCTCTCTCTCTGAAATAAATAAGTAAAATCTTTAAAAAAAAAAAAAAAAGAATCCAGAAAGAAAGGACAAATTGTCTACAAAGGAATGGTAGGTATACATCAGATGTCTCTGTAGCAACAAGGAAACCAGAACATAGTGGACTCATCTTCAGAGTTCTAAGTGAACATACATTGACAACCTAGAACTGTGTACCTAGAAAAATGTCTTTCTGTACAGAAGTGAAGTAGACACATTTTCAGATTTTCATAAACTAAGAACATTTACTACCAACAGACATCGGCTAGAAGAATTTATAAAGGATGTGTTTCCGAAGAATGATCTCGCAAGAAAAGTCTGAGATCCAAGAATGAATGCAGAACCAATAAACTGATAAAGATGTAGGTAAATGTAAACAACCATTGTTTATATAGACATGTGATTCATAGGCCTTATCAAAAGACAATCTGGGCGCCTGGGTGGCTCAGTTGGTTAAGCGCCTGCCTTCGGCTCAGGTCATGATCCTGGAGTCCCGGGATCGAGTCCCGCATGGGGCTCCCTGCTCGGCAGGGAGTCTGCTTCTCCCTCTCCCACTCCCCGTTTGTGTTCCCTCTCTCGCTGTGTCTTTCTCTGTCAAATAAATAAATAAAATCTTTAAAAAAAAAAAAAAGACAATCTAAAATAGTGGATAGCAATAGCATGTTAAATTGGCAGGAAGCAGATGAGTTGTATAGCATGGGCATGGGACAGGGCCAGGAAGGAACTGGAAGGAGGGGTTCCCAAGGGGCATAAAGAAGCTCTTGGGATGATGGATATCTTCATTATCTTGAGTGTGATGATCCTTTCACATGTATAGACCTATGTCAGAACTTATCCAGTTGTTCCCTTTAACTGCATTTTTCTTATGTCAACTACACCTCAGTCAAGATCTTTTAAAAAATTTTGGGGGGGCGCCTGGGTGGCTCAGTTGGTTAAGCGTCTGCCTTCAGCTCAGGTCATGATCCTGGGGTCCTGGGAGTGAGCCCTGCGTTGGGCTCCTTGCTCAGCAGGGAGTCTGCTTCTCTCGCTCTCTCTCCCTCTGCCTCCCCTCTACCCCCCCCCCACTCATTCCCTCTCTGTCTCTCAAATAAATAAATAAAATCTTCAAGTAAAAGCCAAGGTCTTTATGTTGGCCTTCCAGGCCGTTTGTGACCTGGCCCAGACCTTTTTGCTTCCTCCCTGACATCATCTCCCACTTTACTTCTTACTCACCCCCTCCTGCACAGGGGCCTCTGTCCTATTCCCCCAGCACACCAACCCCACTCATGTCTCAGGGCCCTTGCACATGCTGTCCCCTCTCCCTTCAGCTATCTTTATGACTTGCTCCCCATTTCCTTCAAGTCTCTGCTCAATGTAAAAGAGGCTCATTCTCCACCAAACCCATCAGACTCTGATTGATCTGTCTTCCTGATTGTCCCTGTTACAGAGACAATCTCTTTAAGCTCCATGAGAGCAGGGTCTTTGCTTTACTCACTGATGTATCCCCAGTACCAAAAACAATGCCTGATACATGGGCAATAAATATTCATTACATAAGATATTTGTAGAATGCATTTAAAATTGATTATATGGCAGTAAAGTACTCTGATTGAGTCCTTGTGGGGACCTCTACAGTTAGAGTATCTGACTCTAGTCCCCATTTCACCACTTATAAACTGGGTGATCCTGAGCAAAATACTTAACTTCTCTGTCCCTCAGTTTACGTATCTGTGAAATAGGGAAAATAGTCGTATCCACTTCATAAACACTGTTGTAAGGAATTGATGAGTTAGTGCCTATAAAGCATTTAAAATGGAAGAGCTCAAATATTAGCTCTTATTTCAAGTATGGTATTGTTATTTCCACCTGTGTGTTTTCTAAGCACTTGTTCAACTATTTTTTTATCCTATTTTTCTTGTACCTAGTTTAGAAAGTCAAATCATTCTATAAGACTTTTTTTTTTAATCTTTTTTTTTTTTTTTAAGATTTTATTTATTTGACAGAGAGAGACACAGCGAGAGAGGCGAACACAAGCAGGGGGAGTGGGAGAGGGAGAAGCAGGCTCCCGGCTGAGCAGGGAGCCCGATGCGGGGCTCGATCCCAGGACCCTGGAATCATGACCTGAGCCGAAGGCAGACGCTTAACGACTGAGCCACCCAGGCGCCCCGAAATCATTCTATAAGACTTATGACAAAGTACAGCAGGCCCCAGCCCTGTCCTTCCCCGTTCTCCAATTTCACCCTCCAGAGGAAACCACTTTCAACCGTTTTAGCCATTTCTTCTAGTATCAACCCAAATTACATGCTTATATTACTATTTGTTGAAGTTCTTACTTTGGTATAACCTACTGACTTCCGGCTGTACGTCCTACACACACACACACACACATACACACACACACGCATGCATGCATGCACCCCATATCTGCATTTCTCTCTTTCTAGTAGGTATATCATAATCGTTAGACCAAATCAATATTCATTGTTTGCATTAATGTGATTATGTATGTAAATATTATTCATAGATGTATCACTTTCCTGTTGTCATGGAGATAACTGTCTTGTTTTTCATTCGCTTTGTTTTCTGTGTGCCTCACCCCTGTTCATCAACCACCTCTACGCAGAAGTGTAGTTCCTCTCAATTCTTTTTCTGGGTGGCCTCCCTCTTTGAGCCGTCGCTGTCTCAGATCCATTCTCAACTGTTTGCTGTCTGGATCTGCTGCACAGCGGATGTCCCGTGATCTCTCTTCATTATCATCCTCGGGATGTCCTTCATCTCTCCTACAGGGGATTTCCTGTTCCCTGGACCCCACGCCATTATTTTTCCTGAGCTTTCTGAGAAAGAGAACAGTCGTGGTTAAATCTGTGGCACTTTGCATGTCTGAAAATCTATTTTTTCTAGCCTTACACTGATTGATTCAGCTGGGAATGGAATTCTGTTGGGAGACATTTTGCCTCAGGATTTTGAAGGCATTGCTCCTATCTGTGGTTTCCATTTCCCCTCCTCTCTTAGGATTTGGATGTTGGAAGTGCCCTCAAGTGAGCCTCCAGGTTTTCTTAACGTCTCTTTTATATATTGTTGTCTTCAAAGATTCCTGGACAGTTTTATCAATGTGATGTCTCAAACCTTTTATCAATTAAAAAGAATTCTCTTACAATTTTCATTTCCAAGAGCTCACCTTGTTCTTTGAGCATTCCTTTCGGATATCCTCTGTGTCTTGTTCCGTGGATGCAGTTTATTTTCTTGTGTCTTTACGAGTAACATTTGTGTGAGGCATAGCGCAATTTGTGAAGGTGAAATAAGCACAAGGAGAGAAAGATTTACTCGAGTTTAATTTTTGTTACAAGTCTTATTAATTGCAAGACTAAAAAATTCTTCACCTTCCTTATTTATATGTATTTTTCTGTGTTGCTGTCTTGAAAGCCATTTTCTTTCTAGTATTTTCAATATCGTCTTGACTTTTCTTACCCCTTTTAGATGAGTGACTTCACTTCCCTTTCTCAACTTGTGGGAAATATAAAGGTTAGAGAAGAGAACTGTAATGCATTAAACCAGTAAATCTTGGGATCATTTACTCCCAAAACATAGCAGGCAGGTAAGAAAAGATAAATGCACCAGGGGTCTGCTGTTAATGACTCAAAGCTGAGACTCTGAAGCGTGTGCCAACAGCGTGCTCTTCAGGTAGGCCTTCCAGTCACTGGAGCTCGGCACAGTATGGCTTCCGCCTGTGGAGGGTGGTACATCTCACCCTCAGCTCCGCAGGGCAGTTTTCAAGACCTCCGTAGCCGGGTTTCAGGGTCTTACTTACCAAGGCCACTAACTGTAATGCAGTTGGGTGGTTTTCTAGATACCCAGTTTATGGCGTTTTTTCCCTTTTTGCCACACCCACTTTCGTGTTCATGTAGGCTCTTTAAATCGGTGACGGGGGCAGGGGAATTGTGTCTTTTCCAACTCTGAGGCTGTCTTACATCTAACAGTGCCAAAGAGGTGACAACCTATGAAAGCCTCCTTTAAACAAACAACCTGGGCGCCTAGGTGGCTCAGTTGGTTGGGCGACTGCCTTCGGCTCAGGTCATGATCCTGGAGTCCCAGGATTGAGTCCTGCATCGGGCTCCCTGCTCAGCAGGGAGTCTGCTTCTCCCTCTGACCCTCCTCCCTCTCATGCTCTCTGTCTCTCATTCTCTCTCTCTCAAATAAATAAATAAAATCTTTAAAAAATAAATAAATAAATAAACAAACAACCTACTTGGATAATTTCAATCCGTTCTCCAGGGAAGCTCTACCTCATCAACAATGGACTCTTTTTCAAGGGGGCCTGTGCTTCTTCCTCTGAAAAGGGCAGGTGTGCCTTTGGATTTCTTTCTTTCTTTCTTTCTTTCTTTCTTTCTTTCTTTCTTTCTTT
>NW_023270389.1:14018857-14159721 GCF_011800145.1 Mirounga leonina
TTTCTTTCTTTCTTTCTTTCTTTCTTTCTTTCTTTCTTTCTTTCTTTCTTTCTTTCTTTCTTTCTTTCTTTCTTTCTTTTTTAATTTTATTTATTTGTCAGAGAGAGAGCTCAAGCAGGGGGAGAGGCAGAGGCAGAAGGAGAGGGAGAAACAGGCTCCCCACTGAGCAAGGAGCCTGACTCGGGACTCTTTCCCAGCCCTGGGATCATGACCTGAGTCGAAGGCAGACACCTAACCGACTGAGCCAGCCAGGCGTCCCTGTTCCTTTGGATTTTGTAACTGGCTTCTCACCCCCCACACATCCTTCCGCACTTGAACTGCCATCAGCAGTGCTCAGTGTAACACATCATTCCATCATATCCAGAGAGTTATTAAGGAACTATGAAAGTGTTTTATTTGTTCATATGTTTATTGTAAACATAATTAGCATTCTCCTTCTCAGACGTGATACTCAACAGGTCCTGTAATCAAACTTTTGACTGATTCTTAACACAGATATAATGTAAACTAATATAAACAAACTCTAATTATAAACAAAGCTATAATGTCATCTCATTGATTCAAACGACATTAGTCTTACACATCTTCCTTTTAGTTTGTTGCTCCATTTTTATTCCCTGGGGGGAGCCTTCTCATATAGCAGGTGTGTCAGATATTGAATGGTGTGAAAAACTTTCATCATAACGTTATCCTCTTATATTTATTTGATGTGTTTGCCCAAGATTTTGCATTGCAGTCCTTGGAGTTGTGTGTTTCCTGTCTCGCATTCTTTCGTGCTTTTATCTTACTGATTATTCCCATCTGATGCTTCTGTTTGATTAGTCTGTGAGGTTCTGTTTTCTGGCATCCTTTCATTTCTTCAGAATTCTCTATCCATTTTCCTACTATGGCATTCTGTCTTAGGTTTATTGTATATTATTTCTCATCTAATATTGAATGAGCATCTCCGTATATACCTTGAAACCTTTGAAAACATTAATAAAAACTTAGGGAAACACAAAATTCTTTCAAGAAATAAATGCATGAAAGCATACACAACTGTAATTTTTGAAAACCAGTACTTACTCCCTATCACTGTCAATATTTACTAATGAACAGGCATAGTTTTTGAGTGGTCATTGCATGCACTAGGTTATTAGCCAAAGTGAAACACACATACACACATTCACACTCACTCAGCTAAACCTTGGGGCAGTGCATCTAAGTGTTTTCTAGAAAGAGCAGTGACATCTAGATTTATTTCTTCAACCCATATCTTTCTCTTAAATTCCAGACTTGATACCCAAACCTTCCATTTTTTTATTTCAGTAGTCAAATATAATTTTATATTTCTCAAAGTTAGGAAGTTCTTTTCCTCTGCCTTCACCTCATTTAAAACTCCAATTAAATTATTATTATTATTGTTCATATTGTTTCTCGTGTCATAACCTTTGGTTGGTACCAGAAAGTTCAATATAGCTTCCCAAACTGAAAGTCAGTAAAACATGCATTAAGTGATGCCTGATTCTGAGTGACGTGCCATTCTCGAAAATGTCTTGCTTTTTTAAATACCTCTTTATATTTATGATTAGTCTTTACTATTCTAAGAATCCCAAAAAAAAGACTGATAGTTTGACAAAAATTGACAGCAATTTTATTGAGTTATTTAGATCATGTCATACCTTTCCTTTTAGATCTGACTTTGTTGTTGTTGTTGTTTTTAATCTGCTGTACTTCTTTACTTACATGAGTCCTGTCATTTACTCTGGGGAGGCACAAAGGCTAAATCATCCAACTGTCTGATATATAATTTGAAATTAAGTAAAAGCACTTTTATTGTTGATATTATTCAATTCTATTTAATATTTTATAATGTCTTTTATGGGCACCTGAGTGGCTCAGTTGGTTAAGCGTCTGCCTTTAGCTCAGGTCATGACCTCAGGGCCCTGGGATCGAACCCCCGCATTGGGCTCCTTGCTCAGCGGGGAGTCTGCTTCTCCCTCTCCTCCCCGCTCATGCTCTCTCTTGCTATCTCTGTCTCTCTCTCAAATAAATAAATAAAAACAATTTTTTAAAAAATGAGGGAATACAAATTTTAAAAGATAATAATAATAATGAATAAAATGTCTTTTAAAAACATGTGTTAATTCACTTTTACTTAGTTTTTAGTAGCATTACATTTTTCATTTACTTAATGTCAAATAATTTGATAATCCCTGGATACTGTGTGTTCTGTTTCTTATGTTAGCAATTAATAGTGAGGAGGAAGAAATCAACCTTTTTTTTTTTTCTGTCATCTTGCCTGATTAGTAGTAAAGAGTCTCCTAAAATGAAAAAAATGACAATAGATTTCATCAGAGAAAACAAATCCCATCACATTCACACAAAAACACATTCATGTCAGCCTTCTTCCATCAGGCTAGAAGAACATTTCTATTTACTTTAATACAGAGCATATTCATTTTCATATGATGATACAAATCACTGTGTTGTGTTGTAGCTGTAACAAATAGAATTATAGCTGTTCTTTATTTGATCTTCTAAAGATCAAAAGATGTTCAAGGATGGAGTTTGCTTAGTCTTCCCCATAGTGTCATCTGTTATTGGAGAAGGAGATCTCATTTGCAACAGATACAAAACTATTTGTCATTTTGTAGGTTTGCCAAAAATAAATGAAACTATTAATTACTACATTTTTGAGCAGCTGTTAATAAATTGGGACAGGATAACTGTTCATTAGAGTACTGGTTAATGACATGGACTGTATTTGTTCAGTGTTGCTTTTCGCAGAAATGTATCAACAAGATTAAACGTATTGACAAAAGTAAGTGATGCTTTATGTTAATTTTTAAGATGAGAAGTTACCTATCCTATGTTAACAGATTTAGGATTTTAAAACAAATCCTCCTTTGTCATATTAAAATAGTGATTCAAGACCATACTTGAAAGCAACTTACACCACTTAACATTTCATGTTTTATGTACTTTATATGCCCAACATAATGGCTTGAAAATGCTTTTAAACACTAATTTTAAAAGTAAAATGTCTAGTGTTACTGTTTTTACTTTTTAAACCTAAAATTAGCATTAAATTTCATTGTCTTAAAAAACCTCACCCAATCCTCCAGAAAGAAAAGTGTCTTAGATTTTTTAATTAATGCATACAAATGCATGAATGAACACATAAAATATATTTACATACTCCCTTTAATAAGAATGTATACATTCTATATTTGTTTAATTGGAACACATTTAATTGCATATGTGTTCTAATTAAAAAAAAATTTTAATAGCTTCTAGGTATGGATATTTATAGTAGCATAATTGGAAATAAGCCACATATACAACATAAAATGATTTTTAAGGAATTTAATCTATTTTATACTATATGACCAAATTAGTATGTTAAAAAAAAGGCACTAGTCTCAAATTGCCAGTTCTCGTGCCTTCTGTCCCTTTGGCATCTAGAAATTCTGACTTTCCTTGCCAAAATTTTAAACTAATGATTATAGGGAGTTATTTTAAATTGTGACTATACTAAATAAAATTACTTATCAGCCAATTAGAATTTTGAGAGATTGCTTTTCAGGGTAATATGAGTAACCCACACAGACAAAAAAAGGGATTCGCCGTTTGGAGCTATGTAATGTATCCAGTGCGTGGTAAATTAAAAAAGCAATCAAATACTTCCTGGTAAAACATTCATGACAATGCTTTCTTGAAATCTGGTAGATAATTAGATGTTTTCACATAACTAAAAGTATGCACAGCCTCTCACCTCTAGAACAGCAGTGGAATTTGGCCATGGTCACTAATAATGGAAAATAGCACGTGAAAGCTTTCCAGTAAATTTGTCTTGTGGAGTCCATTTCCTTCAGACAGGTGTCTGTTTCACAGTTGGCACTCTCCAAATTGGTCCTGTGATTAAATGGCCATGGACACAAAACTAACCTTTAACTCCCAGAGATGCTTCCCCTTGGCAATGATGGAGGTCCACCCACAGGACCGTATATTAACAACAGGTATATCCCCGTGCTGCCCAGGTTATAACTTCATTAGGGGTACGTCTGAGGATCTGATCATCCAATGCGTATATGTGCCAGAACACTCCCCAAAACATCAAGCATTCCTAATTTATTAGTAAAAGAATTGCTGTAAAAGTTAAGATTTTAAACCAGCAATACAATAAACAACAGCTCCTACTTGATCATTTGTACCTTACAGCCTGGAGAATAAACCTCATAAATTCATCTGCCGCATTGACAACGCTTTGAATTTAAAAATACTATTTTGTGTCTGTAGAAAAGAAATTATACCAACTCTTGAAATTTGACATATTTAACTGCTCATAATATAACGGGGATCATCCTGCAGTCTAAAACAGCTACTGCATATATAAGTAGTTGTTATTTAAGTATAAATTATTTAATAATTTATAAAAATATTCAAATATTAAACACTTAACTATCACTTGTATTTGATTTTAATTACCTTTCAATTAGGAGGCAATTTAAAAATAAATCTAAAAATCACAAAATAATGTCTCATAGAGTTAGAACTATATTTTTAAAAGCATCTACTTCTTTATAATCAGTCTTTTTCTTCGCCCTTTCTCTTCAGAAATATTTTTCATCGCTCTGTAGTGATTTGTTTGTATACCAAGATATTGTTGGGAATTTACTTTGTTTATTTCATATACTTCTGATCAATTCCAACTCATGCCCAATTATATTACACTAAATTAACATAATTCAACAGATGTTGATATTTAAATGTTTTCTGGCATTCAAATCTTGGACAGCTGTCTTTGAGCTTGGGGAAAAGGCAAACATTTAGAGTTAAATGCTGAACATATGCTTAAATTACTAATTAGAAAGATGGAATAAAAACTATGCATTATCCTTTCTAAGGACAATAAACTTCAGATAGAGATTTCTGTAATCTTTTTACATCAAGTTACAGTCCAGAGGTGTACTCAAACTGAAAGACATCAGACGTCATGAATAACTTAATTTAATTTCAAGTTTGATCACTTAAAAATTACGGAGAGTGTCACTAAGATTTGAAAACCTAGAATGACTTCATACTGGCAGTTTTAAGAGTTGAAAGGATGCTTTTCTCTTACAATGTCAGGATGGTAAAAGCAGTTTTTAACAATATTTTATTATGGAAAATCTATCAAAAGCAGAAATACGGAGAAAAATATAAACTCAATGTGTCTCTCAACTGGCCTAGATAATTATCAGTGTATGGCCAACTGGGTTTCATCTGTATCCCTACCCACCCTTTCCTCCATCCCCAAAGCCCATCTATCATATTACTTCAACTGAAATGTTATCAGTATGTTCTAAAAAATAATAGCCTCTTCTAAAGAAAAAGAAGCCACAGGGCACCTGGATGGCTCAGTTGGTTAAGCAACTGCCTTCGGCTCAGGTCATGATCCCGGAGTCCTGGGATCGAGTCCCACATCGGGGAGCCTGCTTCTCCCTCTGACCCTATCCCCTCTCATGCTGTTTCTCTCTCTCTCTCTCAAATAAATAAATAAATAAAATCTTAAAAAAGAAAGCCACAATACCATTACCACATCTATTAAAAGAGCAATAATTTCTTAATATATAATAATATATACAGTTGATATTCACATTTCTTCAGTTATTTTGTAATGTTTTATTTTATACATTGTTTGGATTTGGATCCAAATGAGGTCCGTCTCTTATAATTGGTTGATACACATCTCTTTTAAAAAGTTCCCTTTAATTTATAAATATGCCCTCCCCCAGCCTTTGTTTTTCCTTTAAAGTTTTTGATTACAGAAATCAGGTTGGTTGTTCTATGAAGTTTGTCACCTCTAAGGAGTGTTGCTGATTTTATCCACATTGTGTTATTGGACATCTACCTTTTGTCCCTCGTGTTTCCTGTCATTGGTATTTAAATCTAGAGAATTGATTAGATTCAGGTTGTTTTGTTTGTTTTGTTTCGCTTTGTTTGGGCCAAGACTGTTTCAGAGATGGTATCTTCTATTTCTCATTTCCATGTCTCTTTCTGTGATTGATTAGCCATAATGATCCCAAATTCATTCGTTAAGGGTTACAGAATGGTGATATGTTAATTCTGTCATTTCACTTTTGCCTATTGGTTGGATTACTTCTGTTAAAAATTTCCCCCGCTTCAACTACTTGATTACTTCGAGGCACAGATCATGTAGGAAACGCAAGATAAATACTTGATCTCTTCCCTTGGTTATCAGTTTTCAGAATTAATTGTTGGTTCCTTACATTTTCCAAAGGTGACCAGTGAAACGTGATTCTATTTTGTTTTTAACTCATTTATTTTAAACATATTTGCTGTGTTTCAGTTCATTAGTTATTATCCTAATTGATGTTAAAATTGGACCATCTTCGGGCAATGGAAGATTATTTATATTGGTTCCTGAGTCTGTTTCCTTTCTACTGGTCTTTGCTGTCTTCCTTGCCATCTGGTATGTTTACATTTTCAAAGCTACCTTGGACCTTTTCTGGCCTGGGCCAAGAATCAGCCATTTCTTTAAGAATGGAAATAGTTTTAGAAACTACAATCTGGATGTTAGAGATAACATTATTTCTAGCCCTTTTTAATGAAATGAGTTAGGATTTTTTTTTTTTAAACATATGGGCTCATACTAATAGTCCTGACTCAAATTCAAGACTTCAGTATTTTTGTACTCTCCATCATTGATTATAATCTTTTTTTCAACATTGAAAATACTACCTCTCAATCACACCATAATAATTACAGTTGACCTTTGAACAGTGTGAGAAGGTTAGGGGCACCCACACCCTGTGCAGTCAAAATTTCTTTGATAACTTTTCACTCCCCAAAAACCTACAAATAGCCTACTGTTGACCAGAACCCTTACTGATAACATAAACAGTCGATTAACACATACTTTGTGTGCTATCTGTATTATGTACTGTATTCTTACAATAATGTAAGCTAAAGGAAAAAAATGTTATTAAGAAAATCATAAGGAAGAGGCACCTGGGTGGCTCATTTGGTTGAGTGACCAACTCTTGGTTTCGGCTCAGGTCATCATCTCAGGGTCATGATCTCAGAGGTTGTGAGATCGAGCCCCAGGTGGGGCTCCGTGCTCAGTGCAGAGTCTACTTGAGATTCTTTCCCCTTCCTTTACCCCTCCATCTCCCTCCCCTTCTGCACATCCACCTGCTCACGCTCTCTCTCTCTCTCACTAAAATAAATAAATAAAATCCTTTTAAAAAATCATAAGGATGAGAAAATACATTGAGAGTACTGTACTGTATTTATTGGAAAAATTCCTTGTATAAGTAGACCCGTGCAGTTCAAATCCATATTCAAGGGTCAGCTGTATTCCTTTTATCTAACCAGTCATACACACAGCAGTCTCAGAATCACCATATCATCATGACCATCAAATAAAATAATTTGTAAGGACAGTTTAAAATTTTTCCTTTTCCCATTTGTTTGATAATTTTTTTTTAAGGTTTTATTTATTTATTTGACAGAGAGAGAGACAGCGAGAGAGGGAACACAAGCAGGGGGAGTGGGAAAGGGAGAAGCAGGCTTCCTGCTGAGCAGGGAGCCCGATGCAGGGCTCTATTCCAGGACCCTGAGATCATGACCTGAGCCGAAGGCAGTCACTTAACCAACTAAGCCACCCAAGCGCCCCTTGTTTGATAATTCTTTTATATTTCACGAGGAATATGTAGTCAATTCCTGTGTTTTAAAGTCCCTTGAGGGGCATCTGGGTGGCTCAGTCAGTTAAGCATCTGCCTTTGGCTCAGGTCATGATCTCCGGGTCCTGGGATGGAGCCTGCTCAGCAGGGAGTCTGCTTTTCTCTCTCTCTCTCAAGTAAATAGATAAAATCTTTTTAAAAATAAATAAAGTCAAGGGGCGCCTGGGTGGCTCAGATGGTTAAGCGTCTGCCTTCAGCTCAGGTCATGATCCCAGGGTCCTAGGATCGAGCCCCACATCGGGCTTCTGGCTCAGTGAGGAGCCTGCTTCTCCCTCTGCCTCTGCCTCTCTCCCTGCTCATGCTTTCTCTCTCTCTCTGTATCTCTGTGTCTCAAATGAATAAATAAAATCTTTTAAATAAATAAATAAATAAAGTCACTTGAAATAGTTTCTAAGTATAGATATACCAATGTGTCATTAGGTTCTTTAGTTTCGTTTTAATATTCAGAGACTTCTCTTTAAAAATTTATTTAATTTTGTTATATAATGACATAAAAATCATTACAGGTTCCATAATCAAATCTCCACCAAAAAAAATCATTTTCAAAGAATTCTAGCCTCTACCCTGTCCCCTAACCAGGGGCCAGGTAGCTCTTGTTCTCTTTTGTTCTATTTGTGGTTTATCCTTCCATTGGCTCTTTTTTTTCTTCTTTCTATATTAGAGGATAAGCAGATCTTCCTCCCTCTCTTCTTTTCCTTTTCCTTGCTCTTACTTGCCCTCTAGAATAATATTTGACATTTCAGAAGACTTTTTTTTTTTTTCTATAATTACCTTTACGTTAATACTTTGGGCAGGGGAGGCTGTTGGTTCCCTACTATGACCTATACTGAAGTCCGCTAGTAACCTCTTTTGCCCTTCTCATTCCTCTCCCAAGGACGGGATTTGAAGTAAATGATACTCTGCTAATACCTATAGACCAGTCAGCAAACTCATCCTATTTTCCTATATACTTTTCATTTCTCTCCCCTTTTCGATAGGTACTATGTGTACATTGTCTGAAGCATAGAACCATTCCATCCTGTGCTGTCTTTTTGGATTCAGTTTTAGTTCTAGTTCAGTTCATTTGGTATAAATTCAGCAAATATAATGTTAATGATCCCCATCGGATCTGAAGTCAGTGCTTCTCTATTCTTTTTGTTTTCCTCTGGAAGGGCTCATGGTGACAGTGTTCCTTGAGTTCCTGCATGTTATTAAGGGTTTTTCTGTGACCTGTACCTGTAAAGGTCACTTTGGCCAGATTTACAATCCATAGTTCCTATCTTCTTTCCTTAATAAATAGGTTCCTGCATTGTCTATATAAAACATTGTTTTCAATGTCTGCTAGAGTCTGGTTTTCTTTCATGTTTCAGTGACTTGGTTTTGCCTGGATGCTCAGTGATATTTTCCTTTTCTTTAAAGCCCAAGAGTTTGAATCCGCTGTATTCTGGTATGGTCATTCTAGGTATTTTTTCCCAAGGATGAAGTATGCTCTTTCCGAAGGTAGTTGTTATTATTCTTGAAATAAATTTTAAGATTTCCTCAAATTATAGCTTTTCATATTTATATCGTTTCATCGCTTTGGTTTTGCTTCAGAAGTTTCTCTTACACATATACTGGATCTTTTTTACCTATCTTTTATAGCTGTCACTTACCGGATCCTTTTTCTCTCTTATTTTTAATGTTTTTATACTTTGCATCCTATTTTTCATTATCTTCTCCTATTCTCCATCCTATTTATTCATTCTTATATTTTAGTCTAGTTTCATTTCTGAGATTTATTTTTTTACTGTCATTTCTGTTTTCTGGATGCTGTCGTCTCTCTCTGGCTGGCTGTTGTTGGGGGGGTTGGGTTATGCTACATGTTATTATACAGGTTCAAAAACAACAGTGTCACTGCCACCATATTCTCAGAATATTCCAGTTATGCCTTTTTTCTTAGAATTACAGGATTCCAGGACTTCTTCATAACATGCTTATTTTTAATTGCGGAAATAAGTGATTGGAATGATACATGGTCAGGGCTACATTTCTCTACTGTTACATCTAGTGTGTCATGATTTTCTAATCTTTTATTATAGTATTGTCTGTGTTTCTTTAAAAAATGATGCTTCAGGCACTACTTCCACACACCTTTTAGGACTTTTTCTACCAAGTGTATGGAAGGCACTGGTCTGGGTGATGTGTTTGGAACCCTTGGACTGTGTACAATCTCTGCATTCCAGGATCTTCTATCCTAGTCAAGAAAACCTGGGCACCATCCATTTTTCGTTTGAGTCTCTCACTCTTGTCCCCTTCATTCATTCTCCATGACACAGCCAGAATGACATTTGGAAAACCCAAATCTATTTGTGTGTACTTAAAAATTCTTAGTAGCACCTTGTGCACTGTTCCTAGGTTGTAAATTCGTGCAGCAACTATGGAAAACACAGTATGGAAGATCCTCAAAAAATCCAAAACAGAACTATCATATGATCCAGCAAGTTCATTTCTGGGAATATATCCAAAAGAAATTAAAACACTAATTCAACATGATATTTGCACCCCCATATTCATAGAAGCATTTTTTACAGTAACCAAGACATGGAAACAACCTAAGTGCCCATCAATGGATGAATGGATCAAAAAATTGTGCATATATATATATTATTTGGCCATAGGGGGAGGGCAAAAGAGCAAGTCCTACTACCATTTGAGACAACATGGATGGACCTTACAGGCATTATGCTAATTGAAATAAGTCAGACAGAGAAAATACTGTATGATCTCACTTAAATGTGAAATTAAAAAGAAAAAAAAAAACTCAAAGAAAAAGAGATCAGGTTTATAGTTACCAAAGGCAGAGGGTGAGGAAGGGAGAATTGGAAGAAGGTGGTCAAAAGATAACAAACTTTCAGTTATAAGATAAATAAGTACTAGGGATGGAAGGTAGAACATGATGACCACAGCTGACACAGCTGTATGACCTATAGGGAAGTTGTTAAGAGAGTAAATCCTATGAATTCTCCACAAGGAGAAAATTTTTTTTCCTTTTTTCTTTGTTTGCTTTTTATTGTAACTGTATGAGAAGATTGATGTTAGCTGAACCTACTGTAATCACTTAAGAATATATGTAAATCAGACCATTATGCTGTACACTACACTTAAACTAATATAGCTATGTATGTCCATTATTTCGCAGTAAACCTGTAAAAAAAAAAAAACAAAAAACGAATAGATGGAAACCCACACACAAATTCTTAATGGTTTCCCATTGCCTGTAGGATTAAGTCCTAAACATGGCTTGCAAGGTCTTTCTTGGTCTACCCCTCTTAACGATTCCACCCTCATCTCCAAATACTCGCTGCCTTGAATGCTATATTCCAGCTGCAATGAACTTGTTTTAGTTCCTCATAAACTCTGCCCTCTCTACAGTAGAATTTAAGATTCATAAAAAGGATATAAAGTACAGTGGGAAATCAGCTTGACAACCTGTGATTTGGTGTACTGTGTTGCATTGTATTAGCATAAATGACACATTTACATGTTTGTTTATAGAATATATTTAGACCATATTAGCTAATGGTAAATCTATTATATTTCCTCATTTGTACTATAACAACAAATATGTTCTGGTCCACAGTTTCTCTACTTCTTTGGGCTTATGATTGGGGGAAAAAGGTGCCAGAATCAATACAGTATTCAGTTTACCATATACAAATTCCCTTTGTCTGTGAGAAATTATAGTTAAGACTTACTGAGAGCATGCTGTGAGCCACACATTCAGCCCTCACATCAGCTCTTTGAGATCGGTTCCATTATTACCGCCATTTCTCAGAAGGGAAAGGGGAGGCATAAAAATTAAGTAGCTTGCCCAGGGTTGTTAAATGGGGAAGCAGCAGTGAAATTTCACCTCTTTTGGCTCCAGAGTCCACACTCTTAACCACTGTGCTGTATCGCCTCTCAAGATAAGTGGGTATGTAGTTAAGAAGGACCAAAGACAGGGAATTTAAAGTATACTACCTAAAATTGAAGGAAAAAATTCCCTATCATTTTTACAGTTAAATACCAAAATAGCCAAGATCCCCTGAGTGTTAACAATGCATTTATTTTATCTCTTTTAATTTCCAAAATTACCCTGTGAAGTAGATAGTGTTATTATTCCCATTTTGCATGTGAAGAAATAGAGAGAGAGGTCCAATAGCTTTCCCAGGTCAAAGGCCAGGTAATTTACACGGTAGTATCTTTTTCCTCGAGTCTTATTCCTAAGGCATATAAAAATGAACTCGACCATTTTCTTAAATCTGCTATCTTGTTTTTAAGCAAAACTGTTGACTCTTCTAAAATAGTAATTTTAAACAGTTTAGATTATTTGTACATTATTTAACAAAGAAAGTGGCAGCATTTTGAAACCATGACTAAAATGATTGTTGTTTACTTGGCATTCAGTTTCTGAAATTTAAGAAATACAGAGGTTTTTCTAAAGAAATGCAGGTAGGTAAATGAGAAAAGACTTCTTTCTTATTTGAAGTTACTTTTGTAGGGTATTTCTCCATCGACATTTAAAAACAATAGACCTTCCAAATATAAAGAGTAGTAGACCTGAATTACCAAAATGAGAAAGGATGTTCGATCAAAGATCTTGATTGCATAACTAATTCTGAATATAAGCTAATGTATTCCAATTTTACAAGTATTTCAATTGAATTGAATTGAATTGAATTGAATTGAGTTGAATTGAATTGAATTGAATTCGGAGAATCCTGAAATACTGTTTCTCTTGATTATTGAACATTAGTGTTCATGTAATCAGCACAAGCCCCTTGATACCTTCCCTAGCTATTACAGTATATTTCACATTCTAGGAAACATTTGCTAACAAATGTACAAAGTTTTATTTATATATTGTTCATTCGTCTGCCAAAAACTATCATGGAAGAGAAAGAAGTGAAAGCATTCTTTTCATAAAGTTACACTTAACATAGCAAAATGCAAAATTGTGTAAAAAGTGAAACACTTCTGCATCAGATGCCTGCCTATACTTTAAAAGCTGACTTACATGTACAAGTTTGATTTTGCACATACTTCCATCCCGAAGCCCAAGAGAGGGGCTGAATTTGTTTGTGATTTTCTGTTCCCATAAGTAAGCATTTATTTATTATAGAAATCGGAACCTCAATAAAGATACTGATTATCGTAAAAACAAGTTACCATCAAAACTCTGGCATGCATTGTTAAATTTTATTCAATAATGATTTAATAAGTGCCTGTTGTCGGCAAGGCTTATGAGTGCTGAGGGACATTTACTTAAAAAAATAAATCAGATGTGGGCCCCACTGCATTCAAGGAATATACAGTCTCAATAGAGTATTGGTTCATGTAGATAGATAGCTGTAGCTTATAGTAAAAATCATTGTTTTCTCCAAGGAGTGAGAGACTATTCTGGCAATTGCAGTCAGATAAGGCTGGTGGCGTTTCATCTGGGTCATAGAGTCCCAATTGAGGTCCACCAATAAACAATCATTTAACCTAAATTCAAGTAAGTTTGCCTTTAATGGTAATGCTGTCTGACATATTCCAGAGTAGAAATAACTCCCTGCATCTCTCAGAAGTTTAAGACATTCTGGCCTATTATTAAAACATCCAGTCTTTATCACCTCCTCAGTATGGAGGTAAAAGTGGCAACCACATCATCCTTTGCTCTTTAGTGGTAATGCTCTACAAATGTCCAGTACAGCACGTAGAATTAGGACATTACTGTAAGTGCCCTTCCACAAGTCATCCTGGGACACTTTGCAGAACATCAAAGCTGAGGAGCTCAGTCTTGAGCCTGTATCTGCCAACTCAACTGTGCAAGTGAATTGTATACTCTATTGAGCAAGCAAAGCCCCTCAACTTCAAAAGCTACCTTGGAAATGGATCTCCATGTGACTCTATCTCTGCACCAGGGCAATAGTTCCCTGACCACAGCTACAAAACAACCCAAAGCTATGTCTACAAGGAATTAGGGACAGGCTTTTTTTTTTCCCACTGAATTCAACTATTGACTTAGGTAATAAACTGATGAATTCAGTCAAACAGCCACTTCGTTCTTTTTTTCTAGAGAATTTAAAATAATGGTGAATGGACAGATTTGTTGAATTCCTTAAAATTTGGTGTGTGCAAGGAGGTGTCTTCTCCCCCCGCATCTCCGTATGTTCTGGCTCCTGTCTTGTCAAGTTGCTTACAGAGCCCCAAAGATGGCAGGTGGTATGTGCACTTCAAGGCCGTTGTGCCTTTTTAGATGTCTTCTCTCACCTAGGGGCCTAGAATGCCTTGCACTCTGGTTTGGAATTCTCTTTGAATATTGAGTTGAATTCATTTTCCCACATGATCGGTAGACTTTAACCCCTAGAAAATGAAAACCATATCTTTTTTATTTCTCAATCCTGTTTTATGGCATAGGGCATGGCATGCATTACATTTTCAGTAGACGTTTATTAAATGGAGTATAATAAACTAAGTTGAATGAAGTAGTATGGTGTAGGGTGAAAAAATTATTCTTTTGGGGCATGCATTCCTTGGTTCAAATACAGTAACTTCATTTTCTGTTTTTTTTAATTTTTTTTTTTTTAAGATTTTATTTATTTGCGAGAGAGAGAATGAGAGACAGAGAGCATGAGAGGGAGGAGGGTCAGAGGGAGAAGCAGACTCCCTGCTGAGCAGGGAGCCTGATGTGGGACTCGATCCTGGGACTCCGGGATCATGACCTGAGCCGAAGGCAGTGGCTTAACCAACTGAGCCACTCAGGCGCCCCAAAAGCAACATCGGCTGTTTTCATTTTCTGTTTATGTGATCTTTGACAAGTAACAGTTTCTCTGGACCTTAGGTTCCTCAGACCTGTAATTGGTTTTTGTGAGGATTAAAGAAGGTAAAGTATGTGAAAATATTTAGCATAATACCCCATATGTAGTTGACACTGGATAAGTTTGGAAGTTCCTGGTAATTCAGTAATAGATTCTAAGATTTAAGAAACCAACACGTATTCAAAGTAATAAAAAAAAATAATAACATATATTTTCTGCCCTGCCCCTTTAACTCCATCATTTCCTGAAGCTGGTGAAAGAAAGAAACTCAGCACGTTTGTTCCAAAATATTCCCTAAGAACTGCCTTATTAGAGCTTGGTTTAGAATCAGAAATAGCAAATAAGAGAATATAGTAAGGAAGTGAATTCAACAAACATACAAGCAGTATAGACTCACTGGATGAAGTGAATATGAAAATGAGTAATGCATGGACTTCACTCAAAAAAGTTAGGAATATTATTAGGAATACCCCATAGTTTTATTACTGGATATTATTATAAATGCCAACCATACCATCTTAAATACTGTATAGTGTCATGATCAGAGAGACAATGTGGGATTATATCTGATTCTGTGGTCTGAATTGATAGTTCTTTTATGTAAGATGCAAGATGTCATCAGGATCAATATCCCAGTTTTTTAAATGTAGACACATCTCTTCTTGCATTTAATGGAGATATTCAAAAGAATGGTGTTTATTTTGTGTAATCTGTAATCCCTCCTAAGAGTCAACACTAGCTTTGTTGTATCATTTTTTAAGGAAATTGGAATAAGTTTATTGTTGAAACTCTATACTAAATATCAGTGATAAACAGATTCCAGAAATGTATAGTTATAGCTAGGAATTGAATAAATTAAATCAATATCAGTTTACTAAGTGCCTACTATTTCCTAGGTACTATGGTGTGAAGAATAAAAGAATACTCCAAGATGCCTCAAATATCTTAGATTCTGCTTGGAGAGACGATATCCAAATTTGAACTCAGGCGAAATGAATTTTCCTCAGTTTCCCCAAAGAGGTGGTCTGCTACCATAACCCTATGGACTTCTTACACTGTATAGTAGTTTCTCTTTCTTGTGTTTCCTGCATTAGGCTATGAGCATACCCTTGATGGTAGGAGCCATCTTTGTGGGTTTTTTTAGCATCTATAGTAGAATAACCTGATTCACGGTCAAGTTTTGTTAATTGTTAAATGAATGTTTTTGAGTAAATTTAAGTAACACTTCAAGAAAGAAGTGTTATCACAAAAAATGCATGATTAATTGCCAAATGAAATGTTGAGGCAGCAGTTTTTACAGTAGTTTAATTTGTTTTTGTTCAGTAGATATTTACTGTGCTTCTAATATATGACAGAAGCAAAGCTAGGTTCCTCCTCCAACCTTGACATATATGGCGACAAGTAGACTCTTTGAGAGACCTAGTTGGGAGAAGGGAAATGGCGGCATCAGGGGGACCAGGTTCCTGGAGCACCTTCAAGTTCCCACCAGCTCCTCCATCTCTCCCCCTTCCTCAGGACAGCTGAGCCACTAAGACACTGCTCTGAGGAGCCAGAACAGTCCTTGACTGGCTGGGCAGTGCGGCCGGTCCCTGAGCTCCCCAGAAGCCTCCTGACACAGCCGTCCCTCCCTCACACTTGCCGCCCACGCTGGGAGCTACAGGAGGAAAAGCTTATCAGCGCACAGGAAACTCAGAGTAACGTTAGCTCTGGCAGCAGCCGTCAGTTACTGCAGCAGGCTAAAGCAGACTGGGAAGAAGTAGGTCAGGACTCAATGTACTGTCGAGAGGAACCGCACTAGCAGGCCAGATCACTGTCCAAGGGGGTTGCACCTCAGACCCCAGATAACTGGACGTTAAGGGACACAGAGTCAAGATGTCCCAGCCCAGGTAGGGCAGTGAGCAGAGATGGGGGCCAGGAGCAGCTGATGCTTGGGCATTAGAGACAGCCTCAGTCACCAGGTTGCTCTGCAGGGCCAGACTTTAGCATCTGGGGAGATCCAGGCATGACCTAAATTTAAAAGAACTGAGGTACTGGGAGGTTTCTGACCAGTAGTTAAGTCGAGAATAAAGCAAGGGCCCAGTTCCTGGGACACAAGTACTAAGTTCAGTGTACTGTTTTAAAACTTAAACTCCTCCTTGCTAAAGTTGGGGTTAGTCCAGAGAGAGGGGAAATGGACTCGAGGCAGAACGTGAAGTCAAATGACCAAAGCCACAGAAAGAGAAGGCACCAGAATCAAGTAGGGCGCGATTGGTAAGGTCAAATGCAAAGCATGCTTCATGCACAAGAAGGGGCTTAGAAAGAAACACCATTAAAAACAAGGACTTCAACAGTCACAGACCTGTACCTCTGAAACAAATAATACATTATATGTTTAAAAAAAAAAGAAGAAGAAGATAGCAGGAAGGGAAGAATGAAGGGGGGGGAATCGGAGGGGGAGAGGAACCATGAGAGACTATGGACTCTTAGAAACAAACTGAGGGTTCTAGAGGGGAGAGGGGTGGGGGGATGGGTTAGCCTGGTGATGGGTATTAAAGCGGGCACGTTCTGCATGGAGCACTGGGTGTTATACGCAAACAGTGAATCATGGAACACTTCATCTAGAACTAATGATGTAATGTATGGTGACTAACATAACAAAATAATAAAAAAAAATTAGGGAATAAAGAAAATAGAAATTACAAAAAAAAAAACAAGGACCTCATGCAATCTTAGTAGTTAAGAAATACTTAGGCTAAATGGTAGTTGATACTTAATGTGCATTTTGGTACAAAAGAAAAAGAGATACTGATGTTAACTCCTTCAGTTTAATATGTTGAGCCATATCGACATCAAATAAAGGGGAGGAGAGGGTCATTTGGATCTAGAAGAGGAAATTCCCACGGAGCTGGATTTTCCAGCCCCCATACTTCTCTCTGCCACCGATTACTCCTCCAGTGACACCGCAGACCTTCTTCATTTCTGTGCAGCTGATGCCCTGTCCAGGCTTATATTTTTCTAACTGACAGTGAGTGTTCTTGCCAAATGCCGGGGCCCATAGTCACATCTGTTTGTCTCCCCTCTGCAGCTTGTCTGAGGGTGCTTGGGAACACATTTTATCCAGAGGGCAGCTTTAACTAGGCCTGATTCTCTGAAAAGCTTCTGTTTGTAAATGCATATAACGAAGAGACAAGTCCTTACTCTTTTCCCTTTACTGTTATTGTGTCTGACACCGCCTGCTTCCGTCTCTGTCGGCCCATGGCGGAAGCCAAGTTCTCAGGCAAGGCGGTTTTCACTAGGATTTTTTTGTTTTCATGTTTTTGGGTTTTTTTTCCCTCCAGGTAAAATGCCCAGTTTCCTACCACCACACCATTTAAAATGATGAGGGGATAAACCAAGTGAAATGTGTTTCAAAAGCAAACCAAAATGAAGACTTCTTTTGAGCTCTGCTTTTCGAATATTTAATAGACAAATCTTCAGAATTAGTACATGGGAAACCATGTTTCAGATCTAACTAAGTGACAGTACTTACTAATCCAAAACGAGACAGCGTTATTTCTTGATCCTTTCCACTTAAAGATATGTTTATCTTTAATAATAAAGGTGTGAGTAGTTATAAAGTTATCAGGTTTTGATTTGTCTCCCTTCTCCAACTGCAAGCAAATACTGTTAACAGAAACAACTACGCTGATACAGTTGATTCGTAATTTTTCTTGCAGCGCCTTACCAAAAAATCGCATCATTATGTTTTAATAACTTCGAGTCTGTTCACAGGACAGTGCATTATCATTCTTCAAAACACCACGCAAAAAAAAAAAAAAAAATAGCCAACTATCACCTTGAATAGTAATCCAAGTATTCTGCTTTGCAAAAATGAATGACTCACGTAGGCTGAGGCAACAAGGCTGCCTTTGAGACTCTCACTGATTTTAAATTAAAAAGTAACTGCTATGTTTTACAGTAGGAGTGACAACAAATAACAGAGTAGACCTTACTTAGTGTTCTTTGTAGCAACTTCATTGCACCTGTCTGAAGGAAAGGGGGATGGACCAGCCTGAATGGGGTAATCTTACTGATCAATAATCCAGATCTCAGAATGTGCTGTAGCAGAGACTCAATTCCAGATAGAATTACTGAAATACAGCCAGCTGTTTTTCTTATGGCTCAGGTCTTTGGGTACAGTGTACTGACTCTATTAATTTGAACTTTATTCTCCTTGAATGTTTGTCTCTTTTCCTTTATGCGGCTCCGCTGGGGGGCGGGGGGAAGGAGTTGAATGAAGAAGTTATGTTCCATTTCTTCTGTAAAGATACCCGAAAGGGAATTTTTGGTTCAGCAGATGAGAAAAAAGGTTTAAAAGAGGGAGTTGTTCCTGGGATTTGTTTTTTGCCATGTTTGTAAACAGGCCTTCCTAATAAGTTTTAATAGTGTAAAAAAAAATGATAAAGTCTTAAAGGCAATATTGACTTTGGAGAATGATTTTTCAAGCTATGAGCAGACTCTGATTATAAGCCATTAATACCAGAACAGTGAAAGTGGCAATGTTAATAGTCACAATGAATACCTACGGTTTGTCACACCCTCAAATATTTCTTCTAATTATTTCCAGAAATGTATTTCTTAAGAAGGATGCTCCTGGCTAGTATTTTTTTTACCTTAATTTGAGCTTCAAATGTATCTGAAAGTAATAAAACCTGGCATAGTTGGTTTTTTGTTTTGTTTTTAATAATCCAGAATCAGGACTTTTCATGGGCTGCCTGCCCACCCCGGCCCACCTCCTCTCTCAGATAGACCAGCACAAAGAAGTTCCATGGTGCAGTAGCTTCGTGTTATTCTCAACCATGACAGAGAGGAATGACATGGGAAGCAGTATGCAAATCTAGTCGCTCTCCATCTCATCAGTTTCAACCCTGGCCACCCCACTCTCTACCAGCATCCCAGGATGCTAATCTCTCCAACCGTCTCTCCTGCCAAATGACCTTTAATGACTCCACGTCAGCTATAAAATCCAGACGCCTTCATGGGCATATGTGGCATATATGGCCCGTGATCCAGCCTCAGCATTCTTCTTCCTTCAAATTATATAGTCCCTTCTCGAAACACTGCTCCCCAGACATCTTGAACTACTCTTGAACAAACTCTTTATAGCTTTTTTTTTTTTAAGATTTTATCTATTTATTTGATGGAGAGAGACACAGAGAGAGAGGGAACACAAGCAGGGGGAGCAGGAGAGGGAGAAGCAGGCCTCCTGCCAAGCAGGGAGCCCGATGAGGGGCTTGATCCCAGGACCCTGGGACCATGACCTGAGCCAAAAGCAGCCGCTTAACGACTGAGCCACCCAGGCACCCCTAAACTCTTTATAGTTTAAAATACTTTCAGCAACAGGCTAGCTCAGTCAGGAGAGCATGCGACTCTTGATCTCGGGGTTGTGAGTTCGAGCCCCATGTTGGGTGCAGAGACTACTTAAAAATAAAATCTTAAAAAAAAATACTTTCAGCATAGGTATAGAAAACCTAATCAACAATGGCTTAAACAAAGGATATTTATTATGTTTTAACAAGAGGATCAGAAGTAGATGGTCCATGGGTTGGTGTTTACAGCTCAGTAACAAAAGGGCCATGCCTCAGAATTCAGATTCCCACTTTATTCCCATTTCCAGAATGTTCCCTTCCCATCTTCCTCAGCTATTCCTGATATCTGATCCTGTCTGGTATATGCTCTGCAGAATCAACATTGCTGCAGTCTTTTGCTAGGGGGAGGTTTCTGGAGGAATCACAGATGTTAAAGGATAATATGGTACAAAAAGATAAAATCATAACTCTTTCACAAATATAAAATGAGTATGTGTTTGAGATGTTATTTAACTCATGAGTTACTGAGGGAACCAGGCAGATCTTATAAGGGGTTCAAAGAAGAAGTCAAAGAAACACAGATTTATAAGGAGTAAGGAATGTAGATGTGAATGGGCAGACGAACGTGGAACTGACTTTTCCACAGGAGAGAAGATTGTCCTTCCTCAGGACAATTCATTTGCATTTCTATAGACAGGAATTATTTCCCATTGCTTTCCATCCATAACTTCGAGTTGTAAACTAGCTCCTGTAGAATCAGAATCTGATGATAAGAACAATATGCTCTAAAAGTATAGTTTTCCACTGAGGCACAAATATTTCCCTACAAAAGAGAAAAGGTATATTCAACACAACATGTTTCAAATTGTTATAAGGCCTAAATAATATAATCTCTAGTAATAGCTAATAAAGTTGGTGTTGCCCACCACTGCCACCACTGTCCCTAATTATTTCATGTACTCATGACTTAATATCCCCACTCAGACTGTAAACTCCTCCAGTAATAGGAAGTGAATATTCCGTGTCCTTTGTATCTTCCATCTCTTCTTTCCTACTCTCCTCATTGTCACCATCTCTGTGGGATCTTAATGCTAAGTCAATAGTAAATACTAATACATGCTTGCTGAATAAGTGAATTCATTAATTTTGTATAAAAATGATGTGTCTTCTCTAATACTATAGTTTTTTTAAATTTCTAATACTTTTAAAAAAATAAATGGGCTCATAATTATTCATTTTTCTTGGCATTGGAGCCAGGACCACACCTCAAATCCAGACAGTTTTGCATATCTAAAAACTTTTTTTTTTAAGATTTTTATTTATTTATTTGACAGAGAGATAGAGAACACAGATAATCAGAGTGGCAGGCAGAGGGAGAGGGAGAAGCAGGCTCTCTGCTGAGCAGGGAGCCCGATGAAGGGCTCGATCCCAGGGCCCTGGGATCATGACCTGAGCTGAAGGCAGACGCTTAACCGACTGAGCCACTCAGGCACCCCTCTAAAAACTTTTTGACCTGTGTATGTGTGTGTGTGTGTATTTCTGCAAAGTTAGTCACTACCTGAATGAACTAACTTTTTAAAATATTTTAATTATATATATTTATTCTATAACAGAGAAACAGTACGCACTCAATACAAAAGAGAAAACTAGACAAACACCTATTTAGTATTACACCTATATTGATAGATTTTTACAGTGTATTTATTTGATTGTGGATCAGCCAGATCATTATTATACTTTACTTTGTGCTATATAGGTAGAACCTATATGTAAATTTTACTCCCCAGTTCCAATTTTTCATTATATTTAAATACCTGAGAGTATGTGTGTAAATATATATCTTGGTTCTTACTTGAATTTTTTCCTTTTAAAATTTTCTCTAATGATCTGGGTAAGTAGGGGAGAAAATAATTTTTCTCTGTCTTTCAAGATTCTTCTAGTTGGACTAAGAATCAAACTGATGTGAGACAGATTAATAGGAGGAAATCAAATTAGATTCTGTACATACAGGGAACCCACACAAACATGAGATTCCAAAGACAATGAGGCAAAAGGAGGTATATGTGTCATCCTGAACTAAGGAGAAGGGGGATAGGAGTCTGGGACTTAAAAGGGAAGGAATACAATTCATAAGAAGATGAAAAGGAACAAATGTTTGGTGAACAAATGTTTGTTGGGCCATTCAGAAACAACGGGATATAGAGAGGACATTGACCCAACAGGCCTTGCTAGGTTAAATATAAAACTTCAGGATACTACCAGATATCTCTGTGAATTACTAAAAGAACATGTGCTATAATAAACATGCGTCATTTATTTCTGCTTCATGATCCCCAGACACTGTCCCAACCCCTCATCAGGGATTATGATCCAGGAAATGAACAGAGTCCTTTTATAGCTTGAAATGTTTGAAGACTTTTAAATCCTTTCCGTCTATAATTTTTTCTTGATTTTCAATTGGGCCATTTCTAATTTCCCAAAACTTTTTAATTTAGGAGTCCATGATTAGGCAAAATAATCCAATTCTAACTAGTTTCAAGAATCGCAGAAGGTCTACTTCTCAGTTCTTATATATCGTGTCTTTACAAATATAGACCAATACCATGTTGGCCTCCTCAGGGGCAGTAGACCAGCATTAACACATTCAAATTATGCTTCCTCATCTAGCTAATAAACAATTAGCTAAAGAATTCTAATCATATGAATTATAAGAGAGAACATCACCATTTCCTTCTATCTGTTTAAAATGTTTTAAGAGAATTCACTGCCACATAATATCCTAAAAGAAATTGATCATACTTTTCCTGTAATAAATATTGCTCTGACAGTAAAGCATTAGTAACCAATTGATAACCTAGCAACAATATTGTGATCTCTTTAGATAATTAATCTTAGCTATTTTCCTGTCAGAAGCAACAGTACTTGATTTTATGTTGAGCTAGAAAGATTGCCAGTTTTGAAAATTAAAAAGCATTCCTTTTATATTATTCATTCCGGTAACAATTTATGATGGCACATTTAGCTGCTGAACGCTTGTCAACAAACGTAATTATGTTTCGATATAAACAAGATTGGTGGTTTTACTATGCTGCTCCATCTTTGTTGAGAATGTTTTGATTTAGGTTCAGATTATACAAGCTGTGTATTTATGTGTCATTTTTTTCCTCCTTTGTTAATATTTTTTTCTGATAATTACTTGTAGGCAAACAAGCATGCATTTAGGATCCTTATGCACGGGAGATATCAAACGGAGAAGAAAAGCTGCACCTTTGCCTGGACCTACTACAGCAGGTAAAGCAAAAAAGGGTTGGGGCAGAATACAAATAATAAAGTTCATAAATCATCAAGAAGAAAATACAGATAATTCTAAATCACTTACCCTGAAGAAGAGGCACAGTTACAAGCAACTATTAAATAATTTGCATTTGGTGTCAGGATATATTGCGTGTTCCTTGTGTAGATTTTTCAGGCAGCCAATCAATACAATATTTGCTACACACCCGCCCGAATGCAAGACTCTGTGTGAGGTATTAAAGGATACAAAAACTTCAAAGGCTGTGTCTTTGGCCTCCGGAAATTTATAGACTAGTTGGGACAGTGAGGCATAAATAGGTCAAAAGGCAAATAACTCCAGAAGAAATTAATAGTAAGAAATTCAAAAGTATAAGGAGCAGCCTCAAAACACAAGACCCCATATTATAGAAGATGGAAAGTTAGCCATGAGTGCGTCAATCTGGTTTCTAGTCCCAGCTCTGCAGCAATTCTAGATTTGTCTTTCCTGTTTAAACATGGGTGCCTGTCTGACTCTGTCGATAGAGCATGCGACTCTTGATCTCGGAGTTGTAGTGAGTTCAAGCCCCACACTGGGCGTGGAGCCTACTTTAAAAAAAAAAAAAAAAGTCTGCATTAGAATAAAAAGTCATTATTTCCACCTCAAAAATCACATCCTAATAACATTCCATCCTAATGAGTGTGGGGTAGGGGAAAGCACAAGTAAGTGCTGAGCAGAGAGAAGTCACTAGACCAGAGGGGGCAGGAAGCCTTCCTAGAAGGGCAAAAGCTCAAGCTTGGTGGTGAAGGATATGAATAACAGTATGTTTAACCAAATCTCATGCAAGAGCAATGGTAAGGAAGGCAGAGATAAAAACCAGTGAAAGGAGGAAGCTAACTAGGCATTAAAATGTAGACACTCACCCACCTAAGAATAAACTACAGTTAACCATCATGGATTTGTGATGCAGCAAACTGACTCTAAGAAAGGTTTTCAGTGTAGATACTTGGTCAGTTACAAATAATAATAGCCTTGGCCTCTTGCCTGGGATCCTTAACCATTCAGATTTATAAACTTTCCTTTAACTTCATTTGGGAAGCCTTTCATAGGAAAAGTTATTTTTTCCATGATGAATAATAGACTATGAAAATAAGATTCATGTCAACCAGGAGAATAAACTATGAGAAGGGGGGGAAAAAAATCTTGACATGGTGATTTCAAAGAAATAAAAAATGTGGAGCTTGGGGATCTGTCCTATAGTTCAGTACTAAAAAATGGAATGACTTAAAATCGGAGCGCTCATAATCCAGTTGTTCCATCTATATATAAAGGGCGACGTTACGACATTATACATATGGTTATGAGTAAATATAATATTGATCGTCATCTTGTAGCTATATTGAATTTTCAGAATTTGGAAATAAGAAACACCTGTGTGTGGAGGAGTATTTATATAGAATAATATTTACCACTTACTGGGTGCCTGCTCTGTAACAGAAACTTTATTATTTCATTTTATCTTTGTAACAACTTTGTGAGCTAGGTGGTATTAGCATCACTTTACACAATAAAATTAAGATTCAGAGAAGTGATGGTTTTTCTTCAGTCCCTAAGAAGATATAATTATTGAATGGCGAAGGGAGGTTTCAAGCCTACATCCACCTGCATGACTCCTAAATCCCTATTCTTTCCGTGACAACATACGGCTTTTTTGTCAGAATATATTTGTGAAGACTGTTCTATTGCATATGTTTATTTGAACCTGCTATTATATCTTAAGTTTCATAGAAGAGTTACCTAAATATTGCTATGTAGAGATACAGAACATTCATGAGGATACTTCTAATATATCTTTATGCAGGAACATATAGCCACTTTTAGATCGAATCCGTGTCATAAGTTCTTCAATTCAAATCTTTCACAAGGCAGGTGTAGGATTCTTTAATATCCCCATTCCAGTTGAATGGTCCCCTGAATTCTCTTTTCAATGATTCAAACATTAGTGGCAGAAATAGTACAAGAACAATCTTAGGGATGTGACTAAAGCACCTTAGTGCCGGCAGTGAGGAAGAGAGAGTATCAGGGTCAGGTTCTAACACTCTGGACATACGTGAAGTGAGAAGGAAAATGCATAATGGTTGAGGAGAGGATAATATAATTATTTCTACAAGGTGATTTTGACGTTACAACTCAGTAGCATCAGAGAAAATCATTTATACGGAGTATGGGTATAAACATTAAACTTTAGCCTAAAACATTCATAAGCTTATACCAGCATATTCCAGACGTTGTATTTCAGAACTGTTGTGATTCTCTTAAGATTCAGGATTTTGATTATATTACTAGTTTTTTTTCGCTTAAAGAATAAAATTCATAGAAATTTAATGCATTTTTGTAATTACTCACAGTAGTGGAGTAAGAGAATTATGTTACTCATTTCCAATGCATTTTTTAAATCCATGCATAGCAGTTCCTCTCAAAGTGGAAGAGAATGAGGTTATTTAAAAGTCCTCAGTTTTAAAAAGAATATCTTCTAATACTAATGAATCAACTCTAAGGTGAAGATTATTATCCAAATTCGAGTAAGAAATGCTTTTGCATAAATACACTTTGATAATGAGGTTATGAATCCTCGATCATCTTGTCTCTGAAAATTATAATTTTCAAATTCTGGAGTATATTCAGCCTTATAATAGTCAGTTATATTTGTAAGCTTCCAGAGTTGAGTTAGCAAGTAGAACTATTTCAAAGGGAATATTCTCCCCATTTTATAGGCCCTTGCAGACCCCCCCAAAAAACATATTGAATTGAGATATATTTTTACACTTTCTTTTGCCTTTAGTCAACATTCAGTCTAAGCTGGAAAGATGCAGGTAAAGATAACTGTCTCTCATCTGAAATAGGGGATTAGAGTTAAAAGGCGGACAGCTTGAATATTATTTAATGATCCCGTCTGATTTATTTGTGAAATGTTATGCAGTTAAATAGCAGGTTTAGAAAACATTTACCAAAACATTGTCAGAAAAATGTAATTTGGCATTCTAACTTTATAATCCTAAACAGGGTTTATACAACAATTTAAGACTCCCAGAATAAACAGTTATATATTGTATACATAAAAAATACTTTTAAAAGTCACCTATGAAATTAAGAACCCCAGATCTGATCTTTACCTGCTAGTGTGTTGAAAACTTTACTCACCCTATTTTAGCAATAGCATTGAAGCATAATTTCATCTGCTTTGTAAGGCTGTCGACTAACCAGCAGTGTTATCGGTTGAACATTTATTAATTGTGACAGGAACACAAAATTTATTTCAGTGCTTTAGCTTATTTACTGCTCTTTCACCTTTGTATTTTATATTGACAAAGTAAAATGAATATTGATAAGGTTAGATATTGATTTTTTAAATGTATGGCTTGTTCTCTGCCTCATTCAAAGTCACATACCAAAAGATAGTGGATGTCTCAGAAGCAAAGGATGTAGATTTACTATTATAAAATTGAGAACTGTTGAAGCAGGAAGGTTTGCCAGCAGAATGCATTTTATAGTTTGAAAAATGTCACCTGTAAAGGTGAAGAAAAGCAGTGAACAAAATAGGAAGAATATTATTAACACATTTTTAAAAGGCAGTCGGCAGTGTTGGTTATGGCCCATGTTTTTGGTAGAAGTCATAGCTTATTAAGGATCTAATAGTGAAAAGATGTAAGTGTGCTTTTTGAAATACTGTGGCTACCACATTTGTTTAAATGTTTTGTTCCCTATACATTACTAAATTCATTGTTACCCACAATTAGTATTTGCTGTTACTGTTTTGCTTTCTATTGAACTGATATCATAGGGAAAATATTCATCATAAGGAGTCAACCTTTTTCCTGTACATTTTATATTATGTAAAGAGATGTCTAGCGAAGTTTAATGTCTTGGGATAGATATTGCTCCAGGCTGCATTGTTGTGGACATGCAAGATCTTGGCAAGAGGTTGCTTTATAGCTTTTTGTGACTTTTTGACTTCTTCCTCAGCATCCTCCTGATATTTCAATAGTAAAATAATCTCTATGAATATTTAAGGCAATAAAGGCAAGTTGTAAATTATAATAATGGATGAAGATTTTTTAAAGGTGTGCTTTTAATTAAAAGTCATACTGATCATAATCAGGAAATGGTTGGTGTAACCAAGCCACCCTCCCAAGGTGCTGTATCTCTTCAGTGGTCCAAAATTTATTTTATCAATAATTATGTTTTTATTTTGTTTTACCACTGGATCTATATGACCACTGTAGATTATCTTATCCCTTCCAGGATTTTAAAACTGGCAGACTTTTGGGGGAGATTGTTGGTATTATTTTTGAAACCAAACTACATTTGCACCTATAGCAAAAGCCTAAGAAACATATCACCCTCATCCCCTTGATACACAAGTTTGGTGTTTTAGGAGAGTCTTAAACAGCTCTCCATTACCATTTGGTACGTGGAACACTTAAGGAGAGGGTAAACATCCACCTTAGATAGAAAATAATCATGTTCCTGACAATACAAAAGAGTAAGTAATGAGAAAATACGCAAACTACAGAATATCTGGCTGTGCTGAACAAAATATAAAGCAGTCTTTTTAGATACATAGCTGAGACTGAAGGAAAGAAACTGTTCAAGACCAGAAATGGTCCTAAGCAGCCCCCATGCCCATGCCCAATTTTGCCAATCTAGGAAATCCTGAGGTAGGTTGGGGAGCTAAGCTGAGGAGTTGAGTGTAAGGATCCTATCAAGCCAGAACCTCTGGAAAGCTCTATCCTCAGAAGAGGACAAACTAGAAACAAAACTTACCCACAGGCACAGGAAAATAAAGAATGTCATTTCTATTCAAGCTCCAAGTAGAAGAATCTGATGATGTGTAACCAAGAGCCTACTTTGAGTTTCTAGTTTAAAATTACATCAAGCCAAAAAAATTAACATAAAAACTGGTCTTTGAAGCAAATGCAAAGCCACTTTGGTGGTACATGTCTTAAACCCCAATGACTCTTCATTTCACAAATGAAAACCTACTGAAGGTGATCTCATAAACCAAACTTAAAAAAAAAAAAGTTATAAACAAATTTTAAAAACAAAAGGAAATAACTGTAGAAACAAATAAGACAGGTATGGCAAAGAACAAGGAGAAATGTGAGATTCTTATTTATTATGAAAAAATCTTGAAAATTATAAATTCACTGGATGGGTAAACAACAGATTCAATATAGCAATATAGCCAGCCAAAACAAAAATAAAAAATAAAAAACAGTGAATTTTAAGAGCAATCTGAAGAGATTACCTAAAAGAAGCGATGAGATAAAATATGGAAGATAGAATGGCTGGAGGACTTCGAAAAGGATGAAGTTCAACATACATCTAATAGAACTTCCAAATGGAGTAGAAAGAATAGGGAGGTACATTATTCGCAGAGCATATTGACTGAATTCATTGAAAATGATAGAATTCTTACAACTGAATAAAAATGTGATTCTTCATATTCAAAAAGTACAAGTCTTTATCAGAAAATAGTAAATATAAATTTAGTCATACCTAGACGCACTGTAATAAAACTTAAGAACACCAAAAAGAAAGAAAAGAATTTAGCAGCCAGGGAGAAAAGATGTAACGTACATAGGAATGAAATTACACTGGTAGCAGACTTAAAAACATCAGTACAGTCCAGAAGATAAGAGATAATATTTTCAAAATGTGGAGATAAAATAACAATCAACATAGAGTTTTATATCCAGTTAAACTACTTCCCAAGAGTGAGGATGAAATAAAGACAATTTCAGGTAAAGACCAATTATTACTAATCTTAATACTTCATGTAGAAGAAAATGGAATTCATAAAAAGAATCAAAATCAAGAAGGAATTGTGAGCAAAGAGATTGTTAAACATGTCCATAAAGCTAAAATATTGAATATATAAAGGTTAATAATGATGGTGACAGTGCCCATGAAGATGAATGATTTGGATGTATTAAAAGTAAAATGGAGGGGTGCCTGGGTGGCTCAGTTGGTTAAGCATCTGCCTGTGGCTCAGGTCATGATCTCCAGGTCCTGGGATTGAGCCCCATGTCGGGCTCCCTGCTCAGTGTGGAGCCTGCTTCTCCCTCTTCCTCTGCCCCTTCCTCCACCCACCCCCTGCTTGTGCTCTCCCTCTCTCTCAAATAAATAAAATATTCTTTTAAAAAAGTAAGATGGAAGTAAAACTCTGTACGACAATACGGAAATGTGAAGAAATAATTATGCATGTTGATATTTAAAGGTAATCACTAAAACAATAAAAATATAACACATAATTTTCAAGCTGATGTAAGCAAGCAAGAGATGCCAAAAAGGAAGAAACAAAAATGAAGGGAATTCCCCACAAAAATGTAGAGGAATGCAAGGCAAATAGCATTAAATGATACAGGAAAAATAGATCCAGATATACCAGTGATCACAATAAATGTAAATGCATCAGTTAAATTCAGGGATTATTATAATAGATTAAAAAAAAAAAACTGTAAATGTTGTTTACAACAAGTACAACTAAAACCTAAATTTTAATTTAAATACCTGTCAGATAAGCTGGATTTACAGCAAGCAAAATGAATCTTTAGGCATTTCAAGAGAGTTGAAACACTCTCTTCAGACAGACTTGCTATGCTAGGTTAGACTAGTAATTTCTCAGGAGTTTGAAATTTGTGAACTGTGAAATCTCAGTCATTTGGGAGAATGTGGCAAAAGAAATGACACAATAGGAAGTATTGGTGATATAATATTTTAACGCAAATGTTCAGTAGTGAATGGGTAGCATTTGGACTCAAATGTAAGTCCACATTCTAACTGGGACACTTTCTAGCTAGTTGGCTTTTGGCAGGTGTGTTACTTCCTCAAACCTCAGTGTTATCTGTAAAATGGAACCAATAATACCTATCTTTCAGATTGATAAGGAAGATCAAAAGAAATGGTGAATATGGGAGCATTTGTAACCTGAAGAGCTGCAGACATCATTATATTTTGTTATCCACTTACGTTAGTGTATGTTTGCTGTATTTTGTCCTTATGCAAATTGAGAGAAGTTATTAATACAATTCTGCTATAACCCAATTAATTTTTTTTTAGTTGTTTGAAGCATCATCGTCACTAAAATTGTTTATTTGCCATTAATTCTCATGGAAAGTGTGTAGGTTTTTGGAGCAAACTTCACCAAAGTTAGAATCTTGCTTACTCACTGTGTAGCCATGGTCAAATGACATCGTGTCTCCAAGGGCGACTAGAATTCCTTGCTAGCACAATTGTTAGGAGGAATGGATATAATGAATGTCTTTTGCCTAACACGTAAACCATGTGCGTGGTACATAGTAGGCAAACCATAAATGGTCTTGATTATATATTATTGCAAATAAACATCCCTGTGTGCCTTCAGAACCAACACAATTTTAAGATTTTTTTTAGTTTTCTGAAAACACTCTCTTTGATTTATAATGATTCCATGAGAAATATATTTCTGTATAACCAAACTATCTATTAATAAAAACACTTCTGCGGTGCCTCGGGTGGCTCAGTCAGTTGAGCCTCTGCCTTCCGCTCAGGTCATGATCCCAGGGTCCTGCTCAGTTGGGAATGTGCTTCTCCCTCTCTCTCTGCCCCTCCCCCTACTCGTGCTGTCTCTCACTCTTTCAAATAAATAAATAAAATCTTTAAAGAAAAAAAAAAAGCACTTCTCCAAACATGTCGATATAGATTACATCTTTCATTCTTTACAAAGTATTCATCACTTTGAAAAAAAAAAAAAAAAAAAAACAGGAAATTAGTTCTACATTAAATTTTTATTATTTAAAAAGTATGTGCCTTGTATTTTAAGCAATGAAGGGTTTGAACTGATTTGATTTAGCAAAATTCACATGAGAAACGTCTACAATATTGCAGATAAAATGCAGAATGGTCTGAATCAGGCTTTTCTATAGTAAGAATGAAATAATTAAAACATCTGACAAAGAGTAGTAACACCTACCATTTTCTCACATTCTCAAACTGTGCTAAATGCTGTTTCCTTTCTTCACAGTAATCAAAAAACCCATGTCCTTCAATTAGTTATGGAGAACAGAGGACCATATTGTAACTCGTGATTTTAATAACCAATAATCGTAATCACAGCCCTGCCCCCCAGCTGGCTAGTACAGTAATAGGGAGAAGGGGATGGGAAGAAAGCGCGAGAGCGGTACCGCAAGTGCTCAGATGCGTTGTGAATACAGGGGAGGGACTGAAGCAGGGTGCGCTAGCTGCCATTTAGGAAGCAGCATGTGTCCCCTCCCCTTCCACTGGCTGTTTATCCAACATCAATACAACACTTTAGGAGCCAAATTACTAAACAAGCTGCCAATTAGGCTTGCAGTCAGCTGGACAGATTAGCAGCTAAGAGAGGCCGATACAAGATTTTCATCTCTTGAGCCAATTACGCAAGTGAATTACCACCCACAATACTCCCTGGAAGATTGGAGGGGAAAGGACCGACTCAGCTGTCATAGATAGGCTAGAGCCCGCATAACGGGGGCTGGGAACGGGAGCCCGGGAGGGCTAGCAGCCTAGGTATTGCTAAAACTGCCCGAGCAGGAGGAGAGCCTTCCAGGAAAGGACTTAAAAGATTTAGCACTGCCAGGAGCAAAAGGAAAGGAAATGATGGTTGTAGGATGCTGTGTGGAGACTGAATTGTTCCTCTCCCTAGTCTTAATCTCATGAAAAGGATGAGAGACCAACAGTAGATCTCACTCCAGAATCACTGTCCATGAAAAATGAACTAACTGTTAGCTTGTCTCTAAGATTGCATAGAAAAGCTTTTTTTTTCTTTTTCTTTTCAGGAATCCATGTTTCTATGTGGAAGGATTTAGCATTTGAGAAATTAAATGTTCTTTTTTTTTATTGTTTTACTTGAAAGTACAAGATAATGCTTTATCTTATTTTATTTTCATTAAGAAGAGAGATAAAAGCAGCACCTAAAAAACAGAGAAAGTGGGTTCTTTTCCATCTAGATAAAAAAGGCAAGTATAGGAGGATTCATGTGGCCACTCCTGGGACCACTGTGCTTAAAATATCAACATTTTTAAATGATGATACTCAATTACCATTTGCTGTTCACTTTAGAACTGAGACACGACCACAATTTAGCCATTTTTGAAGAGGTGTATTAAATTGGCCTCATATTTTTTCTTAAATGTTAAACAGATTTTAAACCTGAACTTTACAAGCTCTTGTATTCAAAATACGATTAAACAGATAGTGTAGCCCAGAACACCATTAGACCTCTGACACGTTTTGAGCTTATAGATGGAATTAAACTAATTTGTGGCAATCACTTAAAAATCAAGGATGTGGGACAGGATCCTAGTGCAGTGGTTCAACCTGATATACCTGATAAGCGGCAGTTCAGAAAATATTAGGTATCTTGGAGGTCTGTCTTGATTGCCACCATAATCATAATTTCAAAATAAAACTCTTAATTGCTCTTTTTGTTGTTATATTAGGGAAGAGTTTGACAAAAGGCTTTTCTTTAGTTGTGTGTGTGTGTGTGTGTGTGTGTAACTAAGAGGTCCATTTTTTACATTTTATATATATGTGTGTGTGCATATGTGCACAGAGATTTTATATGTATATATAATGAATTATGAATTTTTTTATACCAGTCATTGCCATTCAAGCTGTTCGCAACTAAAAGGTTTTTTTCCATTACACATTAAGATACTTGTTTCAGTGAGCTAAGACCCAATTTGACAAATCCAAAACCACCTCATTGTGGTAACCTGGTTCTTATTTATTCCCTGTTACTAATTCAGCAAATGGCAATAATGTATTCCATTCTCAGTCCTACAACATACTGAAGATTGAGACTACCACAATGTCCAATAAAGGACTTTGAAAATCAATTGATTATAGTAAATGAATGTCCATTATTAAAACTTATTTCTAGCACTTTACAGTTTCTTTCTTCTACAACTCAGAATCATGGGGAACAATCCACTTGCTCTTCCCCAGAATGCCAGATACAAAGTACCACATAAACTGTTGGTTCAACCCTGCTATTTTGTTTATTATGAATTTTTTTTTACCATGAAATACATATCCCAAAGAACACATGGAAATGCAGAGGGACCATTTAAAGAACAAAATAATACACTGGCCATTTCTGTAACCACAGAGGGCCAAGAAATAGAACTTTATACTCTGCAATCCCATAGGTAATACTTTTGTTATTGTTATTGGTGCTTGAGGATCCATCTTAAACATAATCTTAGAGAAGGAGAAGGACAGAGAGTCCCAACCTTCTTGGGGCCGGGGGGTAAAGTAGAAGTAGAAGGTGCCCTCATAATCCCCAGTTGGAGGAAAAATTGATGATGTTGGAAAAGGGGTAGAGGGGGCTTGTGGGTCGGTGCCAAAGAGAGTAGTGAGTGATCTTGTCAACAGCTCCCCATTTCAACCCTCAGACTGTCCAGGAAGACAGCCACCCACATTTCAGAGCAGAAATATGCTGGACCCAGGGCTGAGCTGGTATATATGCCAGAGACATCCTCAGATCTTTGAAAAGTGAGATGATCTTTAGCCCTGAAGGACTAGGGAGGGAATGGTGGTCAAATACTGCATCCCTGTAAGTTTGCCACCCCAGAGTTTACAACAGACTTCTTGGAAAGCCTGATAGAGGAGATCGGGCTAAATATGTTCTCACTAAAACAAGGATTGTTTTAAGATGCCCTCATCCCCTTTCCCACACCATCTCCAGTATTAGTTTGATAATCACTTCCTTCTGCAAAGGGAGTGACCACAAGACATGCTCTGGTAATTCAGAGTTCTGATTGCTTTTAACTGGTCATCTCTAGATTTGCTAGATTCCCCTTTCATACACCACAATCTCTCAGCTGCTGCTACAGGATGAACAGAAATGGACCCCTCAGAGCGCCAACCTGCTCCGCAACAGGTGCACACAGACCAAGGCCAAATGTGCAGCTGAAGGTGGGAGCGCAGATTCTTGTAATTCCTTGACATTTACATCTGTTAATTTCTCAGTCCTTTGACTTTAGATGTTTACTACTTCTGCACTTTCCCCTAGAATCAAAGGTACAGTTTATAAGCTCAACTGTTTCCATAAGAGCCTCCAAGAAAATTTAAAGTCAATCTTTGAAAATGCCATCAAACAGAAAATGCTTAAAATAGGTACATCTATTAGTCGTCTTTGCTAAGAACATAGGGGAAACAAGAACTATTTCTAAATCTCATGATAAGCACTGCCCAATCTCCTTTTCCTAAATAAGGAATGAAGGTAGGTAGGAGATCAGGGACAGAGGGGAAAGGGAAGAATTATTTTATATATAGCACTATCTGTAACTTGAATATTCTTTTCCTCTATTTTTTCCCTTCTTGCCTGCTTCTGTAGTGATCAAAAACATAGACATGGAAGAAGGAGGAAGAAAGGAATTATAGTCCAAATCATAAATAACAAGAAGAGGATTAGAACAATGTAAACAATTCCTAGGAATTAGGGATGCCAACAGTTGTGCTTTTTGTTTGGTTTGGTTTTAGTTTTGGTTTTATTGAATGTCAAGGCCCCGGGCAAATATAAGATATTATGGTGGCGATTTTCAGAATTACCATTGAGGCTAATGCAGGAATGAAAATAAATCTCTTTGTATTTTATCAATTTACTGAGGCTACATGGCATACACGATCTCAACTGATTCTTGCCACTTTCTGTGAGGTGGACAGTGGACATTGTTCCACCTGCTTTACAGATGAGGAAACAAAAGCCCCAGGAAGTTGAATAATCAGCTACTAAGTAGTAGAGCTGAAACTCTAAACGAGATCTCTCTTCCATTGATCCCTCTATCCCTACAAGCTCCTCATCCCAAGATGAATAAACAGGCCTCCTCACCACCACCACCCCTCCACCTGTGTACCTTGTTGAAAGAAAAACATAGGAGAATATGATTTTCTTAGCTTGAGAGGATCTTCACCTACGTCTGTACTAATATGTTTTGGGGGGTTGTTGTGTTTTTTCTGCCATTTTGTAATTTCAGGATTTGTAGGGGAAAACGCCCAACCGATCCTCGAAAACAACATTGGAAACCGAATGCTCCAGAACATGGGCTGGACACCTGGGTCAGGCCTTGGACGAGATGGCAAGGGGATCGCTGAGCCCATTCAAGCCATGCAGAGACCAAAAGGATTAGGTCTTGGATTTCCTCTACCAAAAAGCACCCCTGCAACTGCCACTCCCAATTCAGGAAAATCCGCCTGAGGAGAAAAGCAAAGAAGAAATGTTTTACAATTTTTAGTCACCGTATATATCCCATTGTCCTAAAATTACAACATAGCTTCTGTTTTTGAAGCAGAAATCTACATTGCCTCAAACTCATCACTCTAGCGTCCTTACTGCATTCAGTCCTGCCACAGGGAGAGAGATGGGGTTCCATCACAATTCCTGGTGCTAAAGTGAAAACCTTCACCTTTTAAAATTTGCAGCAATTTTCAGCTATTTCTAGGTATAAAGAACAGCTCTCCTATTTATTTTGATCTCATAGGTCAGTCATTTCTAGCTTGATTCGTTCATGTGTGTGTGCAATGCCCAGGCAAATGTGAGCACACCCACAGTTTCTCAAATGGGATAGGCCAGAGAGGATGGTGTTTCCTATCATCCCTAGAACTTGGAAGACCTATCATCACATCAGTCCTAAGCAAATCTTTGTGTGAAAGGCTTGCCAATTTCATGCTCCCCAAATTTGGCTCTTTTGTGAGGATTCTGTAACAGGATGGTACCAATTAATCTCTCCTTGGACAGTGTAGTATAAAGTTCACAGTTAACAACAACTAATGTTTCCCTCTGACATTTTGACCAAAATAAACCTCATCTTTGTCACCAGAGTGCCCGCAACATTACCTTAATGCAGATTTTACAAATTTTACCTCATCTAGAACATAATTATTGAAAGAAAAATGTATTTTTTAAATTCACCATGACTGAACTGTAAATTCTATTAATCTAGACTGACTGCTACCTCTCTCTTCCCAAAGGTTATTTTTTTAAGATCAACGCAACTGTGGTAAGCTAATTTTCCAATTTTAACCATTGGAGTAACTTATTAGAATTATCAAATCAATTTGGTTGAAAATTTAAATGGCTCTCCCAAGAATTCAGATTTCTGGCAGCGATCCAGCCCATTTATAAGGTGAACAAGAAAATGAATGGTAATGATTTGCCCTTTCTAACATCTAAGTAGTTACTTTAAAACCAAGCAAGTCATTTTTATTACGTGCCTCCTATTGTCTTTTTTTTTTTTAAGATTTTATTTATTTATTTGAGAGAGAGAGAATGAGAGACAGAGAGCATGAGAGGGAGGAGGGTCAGAGGGAGAAGCAGACTCCCTGCCGAGCAGGGAGCCCGATGCGGGACTCGATCCCGGGACTCCAGGATCATGACCTGAGCCGAAGGCAGCCGCTTAACCAACTGAGCCACCCAGGCGCCCCTCCTATTGTTATTTTTGAATCATCTATGAGCTTCATAATGCCAGAGATTCTAAATTGCTCTTAGCTTAGAAGATGTTGATCTTCATTATTAAAGACTGATAATATATTTAGAATGGCTTTTATTGGTTGAGTAAAGGTCAAGATAACATGTGGATCGCCTTTCTAATGGAGTTTTTTAAGGCTTTTTTTTTTTTTAAGAGCAGTTTTAGGTTCACAGAAAAATTAAGAAGGTACAGAGATTTCTCATATACCCTCTGCCCCCAAACAAGCACAGCCTCCCCCATTATCAGCATCCCCCACTAGAATGGGACATTTGTTACAATCGATAAGCCTACATTGACACGTCATAATCATCCCAAGTCCACAGCTTACATTGCAGTTCACTCTGGTCTTGTACATTCCATAGGTTTGGGTAAATATATAATGACATGGATCCACCATTATAGTATCACACAGAGCAGTTTCACTGCCCTGAAAATCCTTGATGCTCCATTGTAGTAGGTTTTAGAAAATTTTGCAAATGTTTTTTAAAGGAGGGAGAGGAGGTTTGTGCATATAGTAGACCTTTCCTAGGTGGTCTCCTAACTGCCAGCTGGGGAGAAAGAAGTCATCCTGCCATTGGAGAGCCTCTGTGGTTTGCCAAATGTACACATTTCTTTTAAGAATTATCTTCTTTCCTAGGGGTATTGTGGTAGGAAGACAGGTTGGTTAAGGGATTATAGACTACCAGGTAAATTGCTCTTTTAGGCATTCTTATTGGCTAGAGTAACCCTGTTGTATCATTATTTGTGTAAGTTTGTTTCTTTGAAATTTGCCATTTTTTAAAAAAATGCTTTTTGTTAAATACTTATTCTAGCTATGTAAGCGGGAAAACTGGAGGAAGTCATCTATATACCAGGTTGAAACTTCTTTATGATAGTGTAGAGCGCTCTAGGATCTATCCAGAAGATTTTATTTTTAAATCCATTGCCTGAAAATCTTCTAAAACCCTAGAATTTTGAAAAACCAAACTGGGAGCCACTGATCACACACAGTGAGGTTATCGTGAGACTGGTCCCAAACTCCTGAGGACTTGGCTGGCTGTTCTTTTTCACTCTGCGATGTTCCAACCCTCATAGTGAGGAAGAGCAGAACATACGCCAGCTGGCATGGGGACACTCTTCCACTAAATATTACAGTCTTAATGAACATTTTGTATTGTTTCCCTTCTAGAAAGGTACTAGTCCTCTGAAGCAGCCCCTCAGAGATGCTCACTTAGCTTGGGTGTTGTCCTCAAACACTCCCTCCAAAGTAGTTCATGTTTACATTATCAAGAAGCAAAAGAAAGGTCCAATTCTTGACGTCTAGAGCCCTCTATGTGGCTCCCAGAGGACTTAAAATATTTTTTATGTTATAGAAGTATTTAACTATACAGACTATATGAATCGTGCTCGCTTCGGCAGCACATATACTAAAATCAGACTATATGAATCAATACTCCAAGTAGAGAAGTGACAACATCCTAAGCTTCCCCCACCCCACTATTAGCACACAAACATACGTCAGAAGCACATACATCCCTTCCCCATTCAGTCCTTAAGAAAAATCAGTGCAGGCCTGATGTTCTATTTGTACCCAAACTTAATTGGAGAAATAAACACAATTAAAATACTGAATTTTTAATGTAAATCAAATATCTTCTAAGATATAAAGCCCACTAATTTGTGTTTCACATATAGTTCTAGTTAATTTTTACCTGCTTGTTACTATGCACATAGAACCCAAAGCATCCAAAGGAATTCATGATTTAGAATGCACATTCATGTCTTCTAGAAAAGGTGGTAAGATTTTTCTCTACTCCTTTGTGAAGCCACTTTTCTACAGTATCTAAAGCCCCACGTCAAATTAATCAGTCATGCTAAAAACTTTAGAGAATACATAGGTCTCTTCCTTTACTGTCTGAATTATCCATCTGTAGATGTAGCCGAGAGAGGCTGAACATGACTACCTTAGCAGCTCAACTTTTTTTCTTTGTGTAAGTTGTTACACTTGATACTGATGAGACTGTGTGTTCAGGTCATTGCCTTCCTTCCTTCCCCCAAATGTAATTTTTAAGGCTACGTTCCCCTCAAATTTGTTTGCTTTCATTTTTCAGTTATGATACCCCTTTAAAAGAAAATGCGTAAGTAACTAAAACTTACCAATCAAATGTCTCAACATTTGAATACATAGATTTTATAACTCATACCGTGGTTATCAAACAGAAGTTATGGTAGGGTTAAAGATATGCACAATGTATACATTTAGGTGTGTTTACAGGGCACATACGTGTGCAATAAACAGACATGATTGTAAAATACTGCATTTTATTAATATGTGTATTTTAACATTGTGAATTGATATTCTTGTAATGAATTGAACTGACAGTTGCTTCTCTTCAACACATTTTCATCTTGAGCCGCTGTTTCGTGAAAGAGCAAACCATTTCTTCCTGTATTTTGTCTTTCTAAAAACAAAAAGTGATCTAAATTAGTACTGTAAAATGAAGTTGGCTAGCAAAGACTATTTTGGATTTTTTTTCCCCCTTCTGGTAGAAAGTTATATTAATAGTACAACAAAGAATAAAACAATGTTTAAAAATGTCATTTATAAGCAGTCAGTCTTTGTGCTTTAAATGTTTACCTCTTAAAGTAATAAAAAAAAGTTGAAAATACTCTTAAAAAATTTTAATTACTACCCTTTGACAATTAAGATCTAACAGTTAAACTCATTGTTCGTTTTTAAGCCCTGGAAAATTTAAATATTTCCAAAAAATTTTAGAGAAAAAAAAATTGAACATATTTGACACACACATTTATTCACAGCTGACTGTGACCTGCTACATTTTCATCATGTGTTTATTTTCTCTGAAGTTGGGCTAGACTGTTGTTTCAAGGCCTCCTTCCACTCAAACATTCTCTGATTCTCAAGTAGCAAGTACACATTCTGTCTCTGGTGGCTTGAAATATCAATGAGAATCATATATGTTCCAGTCACTCCATTTCCCCCTGGAACATTGTACCTTTCATAAACATACTTGGATATTTTAAATATTCTGTGATACTAAAGTGTTGAGTTTTGTTTGCTGTAAGAAGCATAGAACCCATAGAACAGTGTTGATAAAATTTTATCTTCTGTCCCCAAAAAACTAGAGTTGTTAGAGTAGGTAGATTATTTTTTTTATCCCGTAGGTATTAAATACTCATTTATTTAACAGGCTTGCAGTAATATATACTCAACTGACAAGTGGACCATGAAGGCTCCTTCTGCTGGGTTCCTACTAAGCAAAGACTCATTACTTTACACACCTGACATTTTAAGTAGATCCAGATTTGTCTCTAGTGAGCCAGTGCCATTAACTGCCAGGAGTATGATCTACTGTCGCCACTTTTAGTTTTATCTGTACATTAGAGTTGTCTTCTGTCTTTGAATTGTCAGACAGTTTAAATCATTCCCAGATTCACAGACCTCACTCCTGTTTCGTTATCAGAATGTCTTATGTTTACCCCTTAATCTTTCAAGGATGAAGTTGGGTAACAATTGAAGGCAATTTTTGTGCTTGTTTAGGTTTTGTTTTTTGGTTTTTGGTTTTTTTTGAGGTTTAAATTTTCAAAATAAATCACTAGAATTTTAAATGTGTGTATGATACTTGATTTTTCAGGTATAAGACAGTAGAGACAAGACTGTATTATGATAGTATCCCAGATAAAAAGACAACCTTCCACAACTATTTTTTACCTATTTTTCATCTTCCTGTTAAATTTCTAAGAAATGTTTATTCTTCCTGAAGGCAGCATTCTTTAATTAAAGCAGAGAAGGTGAGAACTAGTATGCTAACTCAACATAAAATAACACTTCCTAAAATAGCAATTTCCTGCATCCCTTATGGAGGTGAATTTCTTCAAATTTCATAATTCTCATGTGCAAACGAGTTTGGGGTGAGGGTGAGAATTAGGGTCTCTCCGATGGCCATGTGGCGAATCTGGAATTCTAAAGTTCTTTGTGGATGGCTATAATTCATTATGGAAATGATAGGTCATCCACAGTGCATGTACCAAGTATGAAACGCGCAAATAATCTTTTACGTGGATGTGAAGCCCTTGGGAGCACACGTTAAGGGTGTGAAATTTGAAGCGCAAAACCACAGTATTTCTAACACAACGGCTATGGTGTCTAGGCTCTCAGCAGTCCGTACAGTGGTCCATAATTCGTAAGGCTTCTTTCTTGACCTTCCCACGACTTTATGTGCCTTTCCTGTTCTCCCGTGACTTCAGACTCCTTTCCACGCATCTTAGTCTACTTCACCTATTTTAATATCACAGGACAGCCTTCCAAAATGAGGAAACAGTCGCCAAGCACATGGGAAACCAGCATGTTTTGACTCCTACGCCATTGTGTTTCTCCATTAGGTCCCTTAACAACTCAGCTAGAAAGAAGCGGCAGATTTTTTTCCCCCACTCAGTGAGTAATTGTCTGCACTACAGTGACAGATGTGCAATATAGCAGCTTCTTCAGGAAAAAATTAACAGTTTGTCCAGCATGTCAGCTCGCTCTTTTTAGTGCTTGGGAGGTCTTGGCCCCATTATGGATGATTTAGAAATTGAGGCAAGCAAAGACCAGCTGCCTTTGCTGAAAGCCTTCGTCGGTCTCCCTCATCTGCATTCCAAGACTCACTTACATCCAGAAATTGGAGGAGCCCCTCTGGCCGCAAGATGAGTGTGGGCTGACAATGCTTTGATTTGTTGAGAGAGAGAATAAATGGGTTTTTCAGAAGATGAGGAAATATCACCATTACTGGCCAATTTGCAGCATTTTATCTGTTCTTCAAACATGTCACTTTTGTTATTGTTGCATGGTAATTACATAGTGAAATGGAAAGAAAACAAATTCTGGTTACATATTCAGATGGATTGCAAAATCATATAATCCTGATAAATGCCCATTTATGATACACACGGATGAAAGGTTCATTTTAATTTTGAATGGCTAACTCAGCCATAAATGGGATATAGGATTAAATCCCAGAGAATCTGATTATATAAAAGCAAATAGTCTTTCCCTTCACTTCTTCAGATCCAGGAAACTCAAGGGGGGACCGTAAAGCATTCTCACAAACACGATTTTCCTGAGACAATACAAAAAGTGAATTCAGGATTGCGTTTTGAAAAGAACGAGAACTTTCAGTGAAACCAGGGCGGTATCTTGTGAGGATCGTCAGTCCTGAAGCCTGCTCAAGAAGCAAGTTGGGGCTTTCCCGAAATATTTCCAGCCCTGCGTTTTCAAGCTCAGGTTCCTGCTCACTTTTGCTGTCTGACTAAACATTTGGATCCTAGAAATCAAATGCTTTTCTTTTGTCCCTTTTCTAGGAGTATTTCTCCCCCATTCCCAGGACCCATTGATGTAAATAAATGTTGCCAATGGAAGTCTAGCTGAAGATACAGATAATGCAAAGCGAGGAAACGTAAAGGAACAAGGGGGGCCAGCACCCCAGGATTGCTACTTAAAGTGTTGGTGTGTAAAGTAATGAGTCTTTGCTTAGTGGCAACCCAGCAGAAGGAGTGTCCACTTGTCAGATGAGTAGATATTACTATAAACCCATTAAATGAGTATCTAATATCTATTGGCTCCCAAGTTTGCTGTGAAAGGGAAGGAAGAGGCGTGCCAGCTCTTAACTGCCTTGGTCCGGGGGACACACTTGTCACTTCTGTTCAGAATCCTTCTGCCAGAACTTGTCACATGGACCCAGCTGGATTTCAAGGAAGCTGCAGAAACTAGGCGAGCACATGGATATTTGTGAGCACTATTTCTGCCACATAATCTTAATAGGACATGTCCACATTATTAAATAGCAGGGTAGTATCTACCATATTTTACTGAATCTAAGATGCCATCAATTCAAAGATGTACCTTAATTTTATGGACCGTTAAAGAAGAAAGCAAAACACTGACCCACTGCGACCCACTACCCATAGCAAGATGCATCCGACCTCAGAAATACTGAACTGTGAAAATATGACAAAACATGTTCATAAGTACCAAGTGAATGGTGGCGAGAAACAATGCTAAGGAATGTCAGGGAAGGCCACATGGATGGTGGGATTAGATGAGCTCCTTGAAGAAAGATAGGATTTAACTAGACACAAGGAAGGCTCATTTTTACTGGTAACTGCTGCTGTGTGTAATATAAGGTAGAGGCATGATTCCAAGCTGGATTCCAGGCCCAGCCCTAGTGCCTTCTGTATGATTTGAGGCTAATGCATGAGTTTCGGGCTTCTTTGCTCAAGTTTGAAATAATTACAACAACCTCATTTAGTTATGAGGATTAAATGTAATAATGCACATAAAATATCCTAGTACAGTGTCTGCCACATAGAAGGTGCTTTGAATTTGGGACATTTTTCTGTTTCTGATGAAGTGATAAATTGGGGTTTTTTGTTTACGCTTCTCGTTGGGGAGAGAAGGTTGGAGAGAAGTATTAAGACATTTTGACTTTGCTAGCAGTTCCCAAGAAAGACATTAATAATCCACAATCATCCTAATTTCATAGTCATGGATGACATACCCTTAATAAAAAACTTCTGCCATGACTCCAAATATTAGCTTTTTTTAAAAATCCATTCAGGGTACCTGGATGTCTCAGTCAAACAGCAGACTCTTAATTTTGGCTCAGATCAGGAGATTGAGCCCCGCATCGGTCTCCTTGCTGGGTGTGGAGTCTGTTTGAAATCCTCTCTCTCCCTCTCCCTCTACCCCTCCCCACCTCGCCACACTCTCTCTCTCTCTCAAAAAAATAAATAAAAATTTATTCAACTAAACCTATAAATGATAAAAATACAGAATTCAATCACCTGCACTCAATAATTTCTTACTAGCTGACCTAAAACCATTCAGGAACCACTGACCATGCCTACCAAAGCCTTTGGAACCTACCATGGCTCTCGTTTATGCTACTTGTCTCACAGAACTGCGGGGCACAGAGCCCACTGAGGTTGTTGTATGCCCAGGACTATAAGACGAACTAATGCTTTGACAAGTTCCTCAGATAGGTTGCTTGCTTAAGATGCTTAGTTGAAATTCTGTCTTTTCACAGGAATTTTTTGAGAATACATTCTAGAACAGGGCTTACCAAACTCTAGAGTAGGTAAGAATCACCAGGGAGCACTTAAAACATTGAGGTTGTCCAATGGCACTCTCAAAAAGGCATCTGAACATAAGAATACAGTTGAGAAAGACTGTCTTGGAAGAACCAGATTGGGTCATTCCCCAAACCTTTGCTACATCGAACCCCAGTCTCTTGCAATGGACCCTCCTGGGTCATCTGCCCCAGCTCTCCCTTTCTGGGAACTATCCTCAACACCACCACCACCACCCTCCCACCCTTTCCCAGAGGCAATTCCCAGGAATTGAAAATTAGGAGATTTTATTCTGCCCTTGCTGTGAATGATCTCTTGAGTGGAGAAGCAAGGAACAGGGAAACAGAGAAAGGCAGTATATTAATGAGTTAAAGCATGGAGCAGAGTATCAGAGAATGAAGATGAGAACAAATACACTGGGTCTCTCCCACAGCCCTGGAGCCTGGTGTAAGGTTGCTAGATGTCCTCTTCAAAAAAGACCAGAGGTGGGACGCCCGGGTGGCTCAGTTGGTTAAGCGGCTGCCTTCGGCTCAGGTCATGATCCCAGGGTCCTGGGATAGAGTCCCACATCGGGCTCCTTGCTCAGCAGGGAGCCTGCTTCTGCCTCTGCCTTCCTCTCCCCCTGCTTGTGTTTTGTCTCTCTCTCTGACAAATAAATAAATAAAATCTTTAAAAAAAAAAAAAAAAGACCAGAGGTCCATGACAGGGAAGGTGGAGAGAAAACAACACTTTTTTGTGGGAGAATGTAACCTCTCTCCACAGGACTGGCCTTTTGCATTATTGGGCAAAATACCACGTGGGCCTAAACATCTTATTAGCAAACAGATAAATCAGAGGGTGAAACGTTCGCATTACACAAAGATTTTTCATGTTGTAGAAGAGCACAGGGTCCCTTTAGGTAGCATTTTCTCAAGTGCTTATTTACAGATCATTAAATACTTAACAGAGGGAAAAAGTAAAAGCTGAAGTGCTTAAGCCAGTATTTATTAAATATCCATCATAGATTCAGATAAAGCAAATCTAAAATCATAATGATAGTTAATTGTCCAGTTTTTAGATTTTTATGTTAGCAGACAGGAAGCTAAAATAACAGCCTGTCCAGGTTAATACAGGACTCCTGAGCATTGTACCGTGGTTATAATTCTTTTCTGAGGGCTTATCCTCAGTCACGTAAGACACCCCTTTATCTTATAATAAATGTCCCTTTTTTGTACAAGTTAAGCTTTGTGTTATTTTCATACAGTACTCATTTTCTGCTGGATGTTGGCTAATACATAAATGTATTATGAAACACCAAAAAGTACTACCATAACTTGACCAACTGAATTTTCTCTGATTGTGCAATCATCGAAGAATTTATAGTTTTAAAGGAGCTATTACGCCTTATAATGCTTTAATAAAGTTCCACCTTGTAGCAATGGCGTATTTTAAATGACTTGGCCTCGTTTGCCTTTTCTTTTTTCAACTGAGCCCGACTCTATCAAATTCTAAGCCAGTGGTTCCTGTCTGTAGAAGAAGCCCATTACCGCAAAGGACTCTCAGAAGATTGAAGAAGAATTCTGAATATTAGTTACTTCACTTTTTAAATATGTTAATGGATATATAACATAGAACATTTTTCTCAGAGCTGTTTTACAATTTTCATGTGTCACAGAGTAAGGAGAGCATGGCAAATCCGTAAAATATGATTAGAAGCCACTTCCCGCAGCCTTTCCATCCCATCTTACGGCTACTTGGTAATCACATACCCAGGCTACTGGGTTCAGCTGGTTGTTGGCAGTCACTGCTAAGATGGTTCCCCTTGAAATCAGCAGCTGCCCTGTTTTCCTATCCAGCTCATCACCTGCCCCCAGCCCATCAGACAGGAGTTCCAGGACTCCTCTATAGAGAGGAAGCAAACAAGCAAGAAAGAAAAAAAAAGGGCAGAAAACAGAGAGCCTAACCCTCCAGCTCCCATGGTTTGTTTTCGTTTTATATCTGGGACCCAGGATCAACGCTACAGCAGAAGGGACACCGGACCAGGAGTTGGAGAACCTGGATTAAAATTAGATGCAACTCTTACCTCTTCAGGACACTCACCTACCTGTTCTGGTTCTGTTTCCAAATTTATAAAATGACAAGGTTGGATAGGAAAAGGAATTGATATTTCTGAGTGCCTACTCCATCCTGGGGATTTCATACATAATTTCCCTGTGAACTTCACAGAAAGGTATGGCTACCTCTCATTGGTCCTTCTCAGTTATAAAGATTAGACAACACTTAACTTCCATAATGCAGATGAACTGGGAAAAAAAATATGTTCCTAAACTGGCAGAAAGTCCAAATACTTAATATTAAAGGACACACAATGTTATTGTTTACAGGTAAATTACTAATAATTTAAATTCATGTTGAATAAAATATTATTTGAACAAGTAATATTCAAATCGGTGTTTTTGTCTGCAAATAACATTTGTATGGTAGCAAGAGTTTTGAAAATTTTATTTTCCCTAAGTACTTTATTTTCCCTATAGTGTGTTTTGGATGTTAATTGACTGGATAAAACTATCACTGTGCTGAACAGGCAAACACTAGCCCAGCCCAAGTATCAACGACCACAAATTCAAAATTGGTGGGGCCCATATAACTAAGATTTGATAATATCCTTTGATATGTATCTCATAATGTGTCAGGTTTCTGATCATACAGGATAACACTAACTTGACAATATGACCTTGGTCAAGAGCCCATGATTTCCCAGAACAATGAAGAAGAAAGTGATGGGGTTTTTTTTTTTTTTTTTTTTTTTTAAAGAACTAGGGTCCAGGGTAATGACCTTAACTCCATATAGAGTTTGAAGCATTGGAACAGGTTCAGAAAAAATCAAGACAAATGAGTACAGGCTAAGGGGACTGACTTTAAGAAAAATATAGGCAATGGATAATGTAGAGTTTGCTAAATAATGACCGCAGAGAAGGTTTAATACTCCCAAGAATGTTTTAAAGACACAAACATCCAGAAGGAATAGAATTATTTCCGGAATTACCCTTCCGTTCTAGAATGAGAAAAGTGTAGATTGGTTGGTTTAAAATTTTTTTAAATGATGTTTGAGTAAAAGGAAACAGAAACATGTCTATTTTAATGGAAAACATTAAAGGAATCAAAGGAAAAACTCTTATGAAATCTCATTCTGAATTAATTGTGGGTCCATTGAAGGCAATGAGTCAGCCCAGCGCGGGGATGACGGGCAGAAATATTCTAACATACCTGAGAATCTCATCTCCTGTCTCCACTGCCAAACCAGGAAAGGTTGTTAGGTGCATCCTCTCATTGGCCACAGGCATTCTGTCCATTCTTTGGCTGATGAGTAGCATAAGGTTTTGCTGTGGCCCTTTCTGAGTCTATTCTTTAATCTGACTTTTGCAGCTGTGAAAATAACCAAAGTACCTCACAGGTCATTAGGCTAGGTAAACTGCTCATCACTGAGTGAAATGAGACCAATGATAGTCATATTCTGCCAAGGCAGACTGTGTCTACTTCCTACCATCTAATTAAATGACACTTGCTACGTGTTTATGGAGCATCCACCATATGCTTATCACTGAGCTGGTCACTGTGAGGATTCATAAGAATTTCATAGTGTGCTCGCTGCCCACAAGAGACTTAGAATCTTTTTAGAGACATCCAACATATATTCAGGAGTGATACTTAAATATTTTATAATGAGACTAGCATGGGCCCTGGCCAATGAGAGTGGCTAGTCATCCTATCTGAACAGATGCCAGCTATAAATAATCGATATGGTGTAATGATGTGTGTTGCTGAATCCCAGCTGACTTATATCTGATGATTTTTTAAGTTGGAGGGAAAAAAACTATACCTAAAATGAAACATTGAACATAATCGTATGCCAATATACACGATGGAACATCAGTGCTGGATGTACTACCCTTCCCCATCCGTGGCGGGCAATATTGATCAATAACTGTGCTCTTTCACGATGAACCCAGGTGCAGCCCTTGGCAGTCAAAGGCAGTCAAAGTTAACGTGTGCGACAAAAGCCATTTCCAATCCCTTACAGATTCCATAAGCGTTGGTCCAGAAGGGAGATGATGTCAAAACACCTAACCATATGAACCTTCAATGATACTTTCTTGATACTTTTCAGGAACTTCTTGTCTACCCTTCATCAAGTGAATCTCCCTTCTTACAAATGTACACATATTGGTCTTTCCCATCCCCGTTCCTTTCCTATGCCCTTCTTCTTGTCTGGCTAAAAAGATTTCCCAGGAATCTCTGTACATTTAGAATCGGGTTAAACCTCATCTCTTGCTACCAATCTTACCCTTATAATTTTTATACATCTTTTTAAAGCACTGATTAGCACAGCTAAAATAATATTTTTAACTTTCTTTGAGGCAAGGATTCGGATTATTTTTTAATAGCTCTCTCATCATTTACTTTGTATCTATCTTCTAACCTTATTTTTATTTTAATCTCCTTGGCCCAGAGAGTATATATTCACTTTTAGTGACACTGTACACAATGATAATTGACCCATAATTGAAATTTAACCGACCAAATAAATGAATGAACAAGAAACAAAATTCTACAGGCCCAAAGGCTATATGCAACAATTAGGGACTAGTTTAAAATTGCCTCACATTTTTGAGAATGCCCAAAGCAGAATAGATGTTTGCACAATTTTATTTAAGGTAAAATACCTCTGCAAGCAAATGCGGTAGGAAAGAGTGTAAATATTTCACACAGGGCTGCCTCCGGCCGAATCTCTTAAGGAAGACGAAAAGTTCACAGAAATCTGTAAACAAATGTCCGCCGGAGGTGACAAGAAAACATCCACTAGCATTCCCTCCCGTGAGTGTAATTTCTTAGTGAGGCCGGCTGGCATTTTACAAAGGCTTACCTGGTGTCAACCCTGCTGGTTACCAGTGGTGTTCTGATTTAGAAATAAAGGATTGACTCGGAGGTGTCTAGAAAATCATTCTGCAGGATGATAAATCCCAACTTTAACGCCAAAATAAGAGGTCAGCCATTGGCTCCGGCTGCTGTCTGGGCATCGGTGCTTAACTCAGTGTTCAGGCTGTCCCTGTGCCCGGGGCAGAGGTCAGGGGGCAGGCTCCGCGACGGGCTCAGCACACACAGGGCTGTGCTTGTTCTCAGCTTGATGCTCCTAGCTGCCGGCAGCGGGTGCCCCCGCCTCGGGCCCTGTGTCAATGAATGGTCCATAAGCCCACAGAGTGGTTCTTGAAATCTGAATGAGCGCTCAGCTATCATCTCCAAAATTGTGGCTCATCAGGTAGAAACTAGGAAGAGATGCTGTTTTTCACTTTGTTTTATTGGCAAGCATCCCTAGTGAAACGGACTCTTCCCATAATAAGCCGTCATAGGATACAATCGTTTTTGGAATATGGTTTGATTGCAGGGTCTGCAAGCTCCAGACAGTAGGAATGCAATGCTTAAGCTTCCTCACTTATTGCCTGCTGGTGTACAAATACGGGATTTGGCAATTTCGCCTAAAGCCTTAGTCGCTCCCGCTATATACACCCACTCTGGGAGGTACTGGGAAGGCAACTTTCCACAGGCTCTGAGACAAGAGGAGGCCCATAAAGCCGAAAGCAGAGCCAAGGTGTGGGTCGGCCTCATGCATAATCAACCCACAAAATACAGTCTGATGGACCCCTTGCTACAGTTGAACTTTGGCCTCCCCACCACTGAAATAAAAATAAATAAATAACAGCCAAATCCTCATAAATGCCTCAAAGAAGCAGCTTGTAGTGAAAGAACACTTTAATAATAGGAATAAAAACAAAGCCGAAGCTGGGCACAAAAAGGCTTATATCCGGAAGGAAAAAAGAATTAACATGAAGAAAGGGATCAAAGCCACTTCTGTATCATGCATCCCCGTAGCAGAGGAGAAAGAAAGAAACATCAAAATCAGAAACCATTCTGACACTCCTGGGATCATAGAAAACAGTGTGTTTTTTTAAATCCCTATATTAACATACTCTGCCAGGATACGTTTAGGGTTATTTCCATTTCCTCCCTCAGTAGAGGAAATCACCATATAACAAAAATGATGGAACCACCTTCTTCATGTAGGCACCCCCTTGCTGACCCCGCCTGGCCACTGAGTCCTCACTGAATTTTGTTAAGGAAAATACTCTGCTATTACTGCGTTCCTAAATCCTTTATAATTTAGCAATCTGTCTATTTAGTGAGGCTAGGACCACTTTTATAGAACACAGATTACCCATGACAAGATTTGCATACACGTGCAATGTAAACAATGATGGTGAAATTTGGTATATTTCTTAAAACTGTGTGGGCAACAGTTAGGGCTATCTATCAGTGTAAAACCTGCCAGTATTTGGAAATTTGGAGAGAAGTCAGCTAACTTTGTGTCCTTTTTGCCGTCACAGGATGTTCAACCCAATCAGGAAAGATTTTGAGATGCAACGTGGTATTTTAGAAAAAGCGTCAGTGCATGGCCCCAGCGTACTGCGTTGTCCTGGGCGGTGTGACTCTTTGGAAGCCTCTACTTGCTCTTTTTCTGCTCTTGCTTTCTGTAGAGGCTGCTTTTAGGCAACCAACTGGAGTAATGAAACCTGAGTAAGGTGGAAAGACCCACAGGGGCCACCGGCTGAATACAGACATGACTATGGGGGGCAGGGGGGAGCACCTCAAAATACCCATAAGCCCTAGCTGACCAATGGGCTACTTACACCCAGGCACAGGTACCAAAAAAGGACAATTCCATATGTTCCCAAACCCCCTCATTCCCCTCCCCGCCCCACTTAACTACAGCCCCCCCACCACAGACCAGCAGCCAGTCTCTCCTTTGTAGTCAGGGCCTCTGGGCCTCTGAGGCTCCCTTGCATTGTATGCAGTAAACTTCTGTCGCCTTTGTTCTGCCTCAGGGGAATTCTTTCTCCACCCTATGGGGTCGCCCTGTACTTCCTAAAAGGGTTGTAACCAAAATCAAATGAAATAACATCATATAAAAACACTTTGAAATTTGAAATGTTATGTAACTCTGTACAGAGGAGTTTATTATAAGTGTCCAAAAATTTTACATAAAGCTATAGATGTTCAAAAATTAAAGATACCTGCTGGTAGAGGTGATTAAAGTAGATTAGTTCTTCCACTGGACTTTAAAGGAAACTAAGCCCTCCGTACACGGAGGTAGAAGCAGACATTGTAGGTAGAGGGAACAGAGTGTAAATGGAGGTGGGAAAATGAATACATGGCTTATTAAAATTTAGAAGATCATCTCATTCGTGGAGAGCATGGGACAGAGAGCATTAAGAAAATTGTTGTTTTTGGTGTCTATATTTTAAATGGCAAAATTTCCCATCCTTTCATTTCAAATGTTAGTTACAGCGATACTAACAACTCATATACCACATGTCACATCTAAATGGGTAAATATTTACAGCTCAATCTGTATTTTAGCTTTTTTTACACAATGCTCCCCATAGTAGAACTGTTAACATCAACCATAAAAAATTCAAAAATAGTTTCCCAATTTCTTTTGCTGTTCTTTGCTATAATGGCTGATTTTTTGTGTTAATGTTTTTATTGTTTTAATATTCTTGCTTTTCTCATTCATATTCTAAGAGATTATTGTTAGTGCCAACTCATTTGATTTATCCTTTAGAGAAAGCACTTGTTCAAAAAGTCAGCACTGGATATTAAATGATGATTGCCTGCAATGAATTCCTTCTCAACATCTGCAAAGACAATTTTGCCTTTTCTTCTTCCACTTAACTCTAAACGAGAGATCTTAAATGTACTTCAATAGGCTTCATATCTGCTTACAAAACATCGTCCTAAAATCTAAGATGTTAAAATGCAGTCATGTTTCTAATGCTTCATTTTCTTGGGTAAAGTAAAGTAAAATAAAGTAAAAGACGCACATGTGTACCAAGGATGCCTTAAACATGATACCCCATCTTTCCCTAAAATCCTAATTAATACTATACAATTAAAATATTTCTCTTCCTTTTCGTATTATTTTTATATTAATAGAGACCTTTGTAATTTATCCACTGTTCTTAATTCTAGAGAATATTTATTTCTTCTTGACAATTGAATCATGAAAATAAAAGCAGGAAAGTGTGAAGTTGCTCTTTTAAAATGAACTTTCAGTGCCCCTGGACAGTGCAGTTGGTTGAGTGTCCAACTTGGCCAGGCTCAGGTCATGATTTCAAGGTCATGAGATTGAGCCCTGTGTTGGGCTCTGGGCTCAGCGGAGAGTCTGCTTAAGACTCTCTCTCCCTCTCCCTCTGCCCCTCTCCCCGCCCCTCTAAAATAAATAAATATTTTTTTTGAAGAATAAATAAATAAAATGAACTTTCACATTCTTTAAGCCTTCATCCAAATGGAAATATGTTAGAAATACTATGTGACCGCTCCAACTGTATTTTTAATGTGTATATTGTAGAGTTAATTCCTAACAGTTGGCTGGAGCTTCCTAACATTGAGGCTATAGCAAATAGGATAATTCTAAATTAAAAATGACATCTCAAGAGAAAGTGCAGTATAAACAAAAAGTTATTTTATTTTGTCTTTAGAAGAGACATTACCGTGGCCAGCAAACAGCTCAAAATATTATGTTCAGTGTTTCTTTTTGTCAGCTTTGTGATAGTATCTGCTATTTTATTTGATGCTGACATTGTTGCTGGATGAACTGGGGAGACCCCAGGCCCTGGGGCTTTGACCCAGCCAGACTTGAAGGAGTTGCCAAAGGTTCTTGGTCTTGTCATGAGAAAGAATTCAAGGATAGACACGCAGCACAGCAGATAAGTAACAGAAACAGCAAAGTGTATTAAAGCAAAAGGTACACTCTCAAGAGATGACAGCAGGCGAGAAAGAAAGAGAGAGAGAAGGCTGGAGCTTCATACCTTGGGGCTTGGCTTCTACCTTTTATTGACAGTTGTGAACTAGGGGACAGAATATTCATTACTTGGGGGCAGTATGGTGGTCTGGAATACGCAGATAATGGCTTCCTCCAGTTGGTCCTTCCTTAGCTGTTATCTGTTCTCAAGAAATTATTAACTCCTTGTCCCTTAGAAGGAGCACATACACTATTTACATTATGAGGCATGTGTAAAGTGGTGGCGGGAGGGGGGTGACACGGTGCAGGTTCTAGCAAGAATAGAAGCAGGAAAGAGAATAAAAAGCAGATACTTATGGAGTGCTTTAAGTTTCCCTATCTCAATAGTAGAGAGTTGTCAGAGCATGTTCTATTTTTAGGAAAGACAAATTGTCTGGTACAAGTGGAATGGAGGGATTTGGAGAGCAGTAGCATAAGAGGATGGTGGAGGTCAAGTGAGACCAGACAGAGAAAAACTATGTCTTCTATTCTAAGAAGACTAGATTTCATCCTCTAAACTGTAGATAGTGGGAGTGAGAGTCAATAAAGCTTCTCAAGCAGAGGGTGAAGGCTAATCACAGTGACAGTCAGGACTATGGGAATGACTAACACTTAGAAAACACATACTCTATTCGAGGCATTATGTTCCATGCTCCATGTGTTGTAATATGATTCATCCCTATGATGACTCCCCACAACAATGTTCTATGGTTAGTACTACAATATTTCTATTTTACAGATAGGAAAACTGAGGCATGGAAAATTGAAATAAACTGCCAAAGGTCACTATAAATCAGAGCTACGATTTAAACCCAACAGACTAGTGCCCACACTTCTCACCACTAGACCATAATGCATCATCACACTCTTGTTTTAAAACAAACCTGGCAGTAGTCTGGAGGATAGATTGAGTGCAAAAGAGAATGAGCACATTTAAGAGACTATGTATTCGTTCAATAAATATATAAAGTATCTATAGTCAGTGGGTCTCTAATTTAAATGCTGGAGATAACAGCAGTAGACAAAATAACGTCCTTCTTTTCCTGGAGCTATTATTATAGAATAGTTTAAAACTGGAAAGTGTCTAAATTAAGTTAGAGATAATGTTAGATCAAGAATAGGGAACCAAATCAGGAGGTATTTAGGACCATGAATGGACAGGCCTTGGTGACGTATGAAAAGTGAGTGAAGACAGAGAGTTGGAAATACAAAAAGAATCTGAGTTTTCTAGATTGGGCATTGGTTGGGTAGCAAAGCAAGATCAGTTTGAGAAGACAGAGAATTTCAGACATGTTGAAATGAAGGTACCTTTGGAACATCCAATTGGGAATATAGATCCAGGAGGCCTTTTCAAATTATTTTTGAGTAAATAATTAAAAATGTTTTCACACCATTTTATACCCTCTCTTGCCAATATAAGGAGTTCTAAGATTATAATGCACACATTATACTACTAAACACATGCTTATTAAGTGTTTATTAAGGTCAAGAACAGGTCCAGACACCAGAGACCCAGGGCTGAGCAGCATAGACCTGGCCCCTGGCTTCCAGCTCAAGATTAAGCACATGCATCCTAAATATGTAGAAAATAGGAGCTTCTTAAGGTAAACAGAGTCCTAAGGTCAAGATAGCCTTACTGGTAGTTGTGGAAATGCAAATCAAAACAAGGAGGTACCATTATTTGTCCATCAGATAAATGGAGAACTAGTAATGCCCAATGCTGGCAAATATCAGCAGAAACAGGCTTTCTCCTACACTTAGGTGAATGGCTATAACATTTTTGGAAGGTAATATGGCAGTATCTTCTAAAATTCAGAATGGGCAAATTTCACATCTGGGATACAAAAGCAATGGTACATATTAAGATAAGTACAAAGATGTATTGCAAAATTGTTTGTAAAACCATAAACTGGTTTCAACTTGAATACCCTTCAACTGAATAAATTATCATTCAGATATGTCATTTAATACTAAGTATCTCTTGAACATAATGTAAGGGTGTATGTGTTTGGGTTTCAAAAGGCGTGCATGATATGTTGAGTGAATGAAGTACTTAACGCAGAATAATATTCCTATTAGAAGCTTATTTTGGTTTTATGAAGAAAGACTTTATGTATACATATTTGAATGAACATGGGGGAAATATGAAAGGAGGCTGGCTCCCCCAGTATCTCAGGTGGGTCCAACTAGAAAGAGGGTGAGACACTATTGACTTGTTTGTTTTTTTCATAAGCGAATTACTAACTTTTGTAACCTAAAACACATTTTAAAAAAAGGAATAACAGAAAACCCATCATAGTTTTTTGTTTGTTTGTTTTTGTTTTTTTTTTAAAGATTTTATTTATTTATTTGACAGAGAGAGACCCAGCGAGAGAGGGAACACAAGCAGGGGGAGTGGGAGAGGGAGAAGCAGGCTTCCCGCTGAGCAGGGAGCCCGATGCGGGGCTTGATCCCAGGAGGCTGGGATCATGACCCGAGCTGAAGGCATACGCCCAACCCACTGAGCCACCCAGGTGTCCCAAGACATTTTTTTTTTAAGATTTTACTTATTTATTTGACAGAGAGAGACCCAGCGAGAGAGGGAACACAAGCAGGGGGAGTGGAAGAAGGAGAAGCAGGCTTCCTGCTGAGCCAGGATCCTGATGCGGGACTCGATCCCAGAACCCTGGGATCATGACCTGAGCGGAAGGCAGACGCTTAACCAACTGAGCCACCCAGGCGCCCCCCATCATAGTTTTTAAATAGCAATTCATTTGATGGCTCCAAGAAAAAAAACTTGGAGGATTGAAATGAGATCAAAGAACCTGTCCTAACGTAATTAGCAAAAATGTTCTTTAGTGTGTGTATATAGATAGATAGATAGATAGATCGATCGATCTATATCTGGAGTCCTCGTGAAAACATTTGCATATTATACAGTAAAAAACAAAAGTAAAATGCAATCTGAGGCTTTTAACTTGTGATGCTTCATATTATATTTTTTACATTATGCCTAGCACAAATATCTCACAAAAAATTGTAAGAGAGTGGCAATTAACTAAGTGGGAAAACTTCATCATTTAAATATGCACCTCTACTGTTGATAGCTTTTTATTTTAGTAGCATGTTCCCCTAATAGAAAAGGCACCACACCATCATGGAGAAAAAATCTCAGAAATACGGAAAAGCACAAAGAAGAACACAAAAATGTCCTGCATCCTGTTCTCTACATCCATTTTTTTGACAGTGTAGAATATATCCTTCCAGGAATCCATCCAGTCATCCATCTATGTATCATCTAATTTGTTGTACATCATTTTTTAAATAAAAAACTCACATATAGTTTTGTAAGATGCTTTTTTATTTCACTCGAGAATATCAGGAACATTTTCTTGTGTCTCCTACAATACTATTTTTACTGGCCACAGAGCATCCCTTTGAGTCCATGTAAAATTACTTATTCAGCTAGTTTTCTATGACTAGATATTTGGTCTGGTATGTTTTAGCAGAAACAAAATAGGCACAGCACTTCTACCTAAATTCTCATTAATGCTTTTTAACATAGTTTTGTGATTACTTTTTCATTTTTTTAAGGTAAACATAAATTTTCTTAGTGGATTTAAGATTGTATTTGGTAAGAGTGCCTCAAACTTAAAAGGATGTTGGCAACTCCTGAGTCCTACACAAGGCAAAACAAATGGATAATACAGATGGTACGTGGGGCCTGGGTCTCCAGGGATTCCAGAGGGCAAAGTCGTTGGAACTTTTCCAGGACCTACACCACCATACTGTGACCTGGGGCAAAGATGCCACAAGACCCCATAGGTAGTTCTTCATTTTTCAGGGGACTTGAATGAAATGATGATAATTATTGATCCAACAAACTATAATAGCTTTCCCCAAGTCCTTGGGGACTGTTGTGCAAATGTATACCTAGGGACTCTTAAATACTGCTTATTAATGGATTGACAGGCCTAACGGCTCTGAAGGAGCCATTAAAGACCGTGGTGTAAATCCTTTTGAGTTCTTATTTCTTAGACCCAACCTGTGGGAGACTGCCCCACGTGCACCGAATCAGGCTGCTCAGAGTAGCAAGTGATGCTCTAACTTCTGAATGGTCCGTCCATAGTATCCAGAACAAATTGGTGATTTCCCCTGAAATACATTGCACTTCCACTTTTCTCTGTTTAACATAATGTATTTATTTACTTATTTAAGAGATTTTATTTATTTATTTGAGAGAAAGAGAGAGCAGGAGCTGGGGGTGGAGCAGAGGGAGAGGGAGAGGGAGAAGCAGACTCCCCGCTGAGGAGGGAGCCCGATGCGGGACTCCATCCCAGGACCCTGGGATCATGACCTGAGCTGAAGGCAGATGCTCAATCATCTGAGCCACCCAGGCGCCCCTAACATAATGTATTTAATTCATTCTCTTAGACACTTAAAAATAGCGTGCACGTTTCCTTAGGAACTTCTTCTCTAATGTTTCTAATCCGTTTCTATAGATTTTAGAACTCGAGTGAAAAGTTTCGGATACTTAATACATAGTCTTTACAATGACTGGAAGGAAGTCTGAAATATGTATGTCTACAATTTTTACCTTGTTAAATAGTTCATTATTGATCGTCAACTATATCAACATAGCCCAACCGGCAAGAATCAAAACTTACCACCCTCATCATCAATTTGGAGGCCTTATGAGCTCAGGTATATCGTCACTGACACATTTTCCACGACTCCCGAAATCACACTGCATGAGCGAACCACTGGGCAAACTTCTGCGTGGGCCGCACCCAGTGCTCCAGTCAAGCTGGCATTTCTCTCAGAACCCAGTTCTGCTGTGACACTTAGGGAGGCCGGATTACCGTGGTTTGCCAGCACAGATCTCATTTTGAGTTATCTTCTTTGTTTTACAAATTTCATTTGGAGGACTGAACTTCCCAGGCCTGTGATATGTTGCCGGAGGAGCCCACAAGGGTATAAATTGCATCTTTTCAATGCGTTCTGGCACTGCAGCCTGAAGCCAAGACTTGTTTTTTAACTGGCAACCTGCCTGCCACGAACAGTGGAAGCAGATTGCCTCTTTGCTGAATCCTTAGACGAGGTACTGATAATAACAACAGTGGACAAGCAGCTGGGAGCTGGGCTGTCTGCCTGTCACACACTGAGAAATCTGTTGTTCATATTCAGGCAGGATGTGTGTGTCTGGCCATCAGGATCATCCATCTCGCGCGGGCCGTGTGGGGTAGCCTCTCCCCCACGTGCCGATGGACCCAAGGCTGTTATTACCTCTTTCTGAAGGATCTCAGCTAAACAACTCATTTGCTTTTTTATGATGGGGCCTGGCAAATGAGACAAGTAAGATAGCCTGCTCAATTTTTGTTTCTCGCTCTTCGTTCCACACACCAAGACAGCCTGGATTGCCACTTCATGTCGCATGCATAAAATCATAACTCTAAATGGCTCCGCACTGCTTTTCTGAAAATCCGCGGAGCAGAAGGAAGGGCAAATATAAGAAATATTAAATTAAAGTGATGCTATTTGAGGGGGAAAAAAATCATTTGAACACAATGTGGGATGAGTCCTTTTGTTTTGTTTTTGTCTTTTCTTTGTTTTTGGTTTTTTGGGGGTTTTTTTTGGTCTTTTATTTTTCAAGCAGTGCTGACTTTCAGAATGATCTCTAACAAATTTCCCCTAGAGCCACTGAATTTGTAACACTCGGACTCTCACTCTCTCTGCAGATTCATTTCAGGCTGACTGTGAAGCCCACCTGAGACTAAATTTACAATTCCCTGGCCAAACCATACCTATATTTATATGGGCCTTTGTAAATCAATGAAATATATTTTCCTTTTTAAATGTAGGCATTTGGGGGAATTTAAAAGTGACTGAAGCTATATCCCAGAGTGTCTGATATGAAACTTGTTTACCGTTTGTTGGTCCTTACCTGGAAAATTTTAAAACAAAATTCTGGCTATGGATTATTGATTTGTGTGTGTGTGTGTGTGTGTGTGTGAATATACATATCATAATATATATTTCTCACTTATTAGGTTTTTTTCAGTTCCCATGGTCAGCCTAAGAGCTCTTTCTTCTGAGGAAATATTTTGTGCAATATTTCAGATAATCCGATCCATAACATCCACAGACATGTGCACTAACTCAGAGACGCAAAACAACATATTAAGTGAAAGGCACAAATGATGCCGAAATGGCGTATTAACATTTTAGCATGAACGAATTTCATATTCCTGTTGTTATCAGCAATACACCACTGCAGTTTGCAATTTAATTTTAAAAGTTCTTTTAGGTGAAAGACACTTTTGTCAGTAAGAAGTAGTTAAGACAATATTTACTATTTATTGAATTCTATTTGTTAGAATTTTCCTTTGTTGTGTTAACATTTGTTAGGAGAAACGTATCTATTAATTTTGTAATTGGTAGAGGAGTAAAGGAAAACAGCTAACAGTGCAAATGAAAAAGCCCCAAAGAATAGTTTTCTTTTTTTCACTACCTCCAGTGCCCTATTACAACTACGTAATTATTCCCATATAAACACAGAAATTAAGGAGTGATATTTACTACTGATTTTCCTAAAATTCTTTAAAGGACATGAACTTTCAAGGGTTGCAAAGGAAGCAAATTATTGTGGTAAAACTTTTATTTAAAGGCAATAAATTAAAATTAATTATATATATATGTGTGTGAAAAAATATGTATCAAGTAATGGTTTATTACTTAGGAAATGCAACTACTGTTTCTAGAGTAGCATAATGTGAATGTACTCTTAACTGGGGAAATATCTTCGATTCCTAGAAATATTATTATTCCCTCAATTTACCTTGGCTTAAAGCATAACATAGCTTTAAGCAAGTATTTTACTCTGTTACAATATGTTTCCCACATTTTTATGGGTCTGAATGAGAAGAAAAGTGAAAATACGTTCTGTTTAAATCAGTAGTGCAGAAAAAATATGAAGGATTGATTCCTACTTTGAAAATGAATTTATCCTAATAGAAAATAAACCATAAATATTCAAGAGGGCCAAATAACTCATGTCAACTTTAATAATATCCACATTAACTCCTCTATATATTCTCAAGTTTTAGGATTGTGCCTATTTTTGAATGCAATAATGATGTGTTCCCCATCCTTATAAGATTTCTGGATGCTCTTTATTCTGTCCTGAGACTCCAGTGATTTTTGATTGACAGAAAGATTACCTAATAAACCTTCACTACAAACTAATTAATCACTTTGGATACAACACTAAATTGGCAGGCATAAAAAAGCAAATGAGATGGGTGTTGAAGACCATTTTCAAATGACCTTAGTGAAAAGCTAAGTACAGACTTAATTTTTCTTTCCTCCTCTCTTCTTCATGCTCACAGAAACTGGTTCAAATGTACGCTTTCATCCCCTTCTCTCTACACCTGTCTCCCTGTAACTGCCTCCCAACAAAGATTTAGTTTCTGTGAATGAAACCGTACCAAGAATCAACAAGTATTTGCTGAGCTCTGGGATAAGAGTACAGTTAAAGTTATGAAAGGTCAAGTTTTCATGAAATAATCTAGACCCTCTCCCTGCCCTCTCTCAACCTCTACAGCACTCTGTCCATATTACTGTAACAGCGTAATGCCTTTTTTATACATCTGTGGGATCCTTCCAGAAACATCTTTTATTCATTTCTGTATCCTCCTCATGTGGCATAGTATCTGGCACTCAATACTTGGGTAATAAATGCATGCTGTCTAGAACAAAAGATGGTGGCTTTCAGTTATCTTTTCTACTTGAAATGACAATCTCTCTGCATTTTCATGCCCACTCTATGAAGTCAAAAGGTGTATTGTCTATTTTGGCTAGAAAGACAATGGTCCTTAATAGAATCAAGATCCCTTGTTCACTGTTGTTTGTTTGTTTGCTTGCTTGTTTTAAAGAAGAGAAAAATAAAAAAAAAGAAATCTCTTGGTCAGTCCTGACCAAGCCAACTTAACGTTACACACCTGATCCTGGAAGATTGAGACCTGCTAGTTTTGTCACTTTCATTTGTGTCTAATTTGGTGACAGAGGATCCTCTTGGGCTTTCCCCTCCCTATATATGCATCACCACTAACGTTTCCATTACTCTGGTCCCACCAATCGCTTGGATTAACAGCTCTGTTAAAGGGGAAAAGATATTTTTTAGGATAAAGCAGAGATTTATTAAATCCACTCATGGCATCTATCTCACCAAGTCCCTGGTCCACTTTTCCTTTGCTGTTTATCTCAAAAGGAACAGACACGGTGCTCCAGAAATCCACCTTATTTGCCACCATCTGCGCTTCCAACAGACTCACACACACAAAGAAGGCCTCCATCTTTTGTGCCACATGCCTGATGCGATCAAAGTACTAGAGGTGGTGGTCTGCGACCCTACAGGACCAAGCAAACATTTTGTAGATTCTCTCTGTTCCCGCTTGCAACAAGTAGCCTTTCACGGTTTATCTGAGCTTCATCTCTTAACCTCAGGCGTAAAAATAAATAAGGACAAAAAAAAAAAAAAATCAACACGGGAGGGTCCAAAGAAACACAGCACTCATAATTTATCACTTTGGAAGAGCTCTACCCACCCCCAGCTCTATCCTGAGTTGGCCCCTCTCAGCTTCCCCGTGTTGCCTGTGGTAGCTTTTGTCTTCCGTTCTCGTTCATGGCTGGCTGCCTGTACTGGATGAGTGGGTCCTGGGATCTGTCTGTTGAACTCCAAACACAGACACCCCTCCGACCAGACAAGCTGTGGCTTCCCGGGATACTAATGAGCCCCCAGCTCTTTACTAGAGCTCCCCTTTCCCATCCCCTGCCCCCCTTCTCTGCCCCCGCCCCCAGGCCAGCCCTGCTCCTTCAGCTCCCTCTCCTCCCTGCTTTTATCCTAGCTGCTCAGAGACAGAGAGGGAGAGCGGAATTATTTATTGTGCGTCTGTTTAAAATGAAAGGCTTTTACATTTTAATGAGCACTAAATAGGTGCGAGGAAATATTGTTCATTAGCTGTAATCTACGGAATTGCTTGAGTGAACTTCCTTTGGAGGCTGCTTTAAACGGTTCACTCAAGTAAAGCAGTTTGTATGGTAATTAAGGGAGCATTTTTCTGTCAACATCTGTGCTGCTATTTATAACAGGGGAGGTAGCTCACAGCCACACCGGAAGAGCAGCCCCCGGGGTAGGTGCTAGGTGCGGAGCGAGGCAGGTGGGGTGAGGCCCAACTCTCTCTTCTTGGCACCTTTACAACCTCCACACGCTCCTTTCTCTTGCTTTCCTTCCACTCAGTGTCTAATAATTCTTTAAAAAAAAGAAATCCTTCCCCACTCTTCCCAGCTAGAAGAATTATCTCTCTGACATCTCTTCATTAATCACATCTCTCACTTGGCAGCCCAGGCAGGGAGACCCAAGCTGGCTTTGGAGGAACAAGTGGTCTTCAGCTTGGTCAGGTGGTTTCTTTCTGTTTGTCACCCATTTTTCTCTTGATTCCCCCTTCCACACACTTACCGTGGCCTCAAGATACCGGGATCAGAACTTTGGAATTCAAGGCAGGCAGAGAGCTCTGGAAAGCGAAGAACTAAATTGCGTATTTCAAATGCCTGCGCTCGTAGGGAACCAGTCATCTCTCTACAACACATGTTGTACAGAGTCCCAGCAACCAGTCTGATCTGATGTTTCCCTTAAGTGGTTTGGAGGACTATTTGCCTTCCCCCAAACTAAAGGAAGGCCTGGCTAGGCATACCCTCAGACTAGAGAGACCCAGGAGAGGGTGCCAATCTGGTAAGTTCCAGGGACAGGTAACTAGGGCAAAAGAAGTTTGTTAGGAAGGTGGCCGGGCTTTGCTGAGGCCACGGCCAGGAAGAGGAGCAGGCAATTCACAGAGGCAAAGAGCCTGTAGAAGGGCAGGCAATGGGAGCTGGTGATCCTGCAGTCAGGGCTGGGGTTGGGCAATGCTCCAGCATTTGAAGGGATTACAGAGCAAGTCAGAACCACACCCTTGGGTGAAGTGGGAATTACTGAACAGAAGTCTTTGTGTGGGGAATAAGACAAAGACTCCGTTCCTGGGTCCAATGACGCATGAAGTCTGAACAAATCCAGCAGCCATCCCAACTGGGTATGCTACCCTTGAACAACAGATAGGTCTTTTTAAATCTTCTCTGACTAAAGGCAGAACTATTCCAAAATTCTCAAAAAGAGCAGTTACTTTTCCTAGCTGTGAAGGTTATAGCAATACAAGGACAAGGGGTCAAGCAAAACTTGACCACTGAAGGAAGACCAGAGATCATTTACCAACTAGATTGGGATTCTTAAATGCAAGGAAAATATTCTATTCTACTCTGCATGTCCTCTTTCTTTTTCTTTCTTTCTTGAGTAGGTACTCAAAATAAATATCTTCTGAATGAAAGAATCTACAATTGAGGATTTGTCAATAACTTGAATGACATCAAAATGGAAAAATGAAATGGAAGTGAGAGTGATAATTGACAACTTTTCTTCTCCTGGGGAACCTTTAAATCAGTGAATTAGGAAAGAATCAACAGCCTTAAAATTGAATGCTCTCCTTCATCCCATTCAAAATCCTGATTTGGAAAATATAGTGAGAAACTCACATCAAGTGCTTGTTGGGTGGGATCGTATGGTGCACACAGAATCTCTACCAACTTCTGACCATTTTCATTATAACCCTGAATATCATGAACTCTCTCTCTCTTTATTAAATATCATATTCACTGACAGAACTTATTGTTAAGCACAGTATTTTATCCCTATACTATTTTTGTCCTGACTCTATTTGTATTTGATTATTGTATTTTGTCCTAAGGCAACTTCACTAAATGATTTTAAAAAGTCAAATTAAGACATAAAAAGTGTGGTAAACTTCAAATAAAAATAACTTATACTTGGAAATAACATGAATAACCCAAATCCTCAAGTGACCCCCAAATTACTTTCAGTTTAAAATAACTGCCTTTTGGGGTACCTGGGGGCTCAGTCGGTTAAGCTTCTGACTCTTGGTTTTGGATCAGGTCGTGATCTCTGCGTACTGAGATCCAGTCCTGTGTCAGGCTCACGCTCAGTGTAGAGTCCGCTTGTCACCCCGCCCCCCGTACTCTCCCCAAAATAAGTAAATGAAATCATTAAAAAAAGAAAATAAAGTAACTGCCTTTCCATACACCATCAATACAATTAAGCTGGGATAACCTTCTCATCTGATTGTTCTTTTCCCCCATGATACAGTTCCCTCTCTAAAGGAATGATTAGAGTAAAATATGGGAGAGGAAGCAACACAGGAAGAGGAGAATGTTTAGGTCCGGAGCTTGGGAGAAGTCTGTATTAAAAATGAAAATCTAGGAATCCTCGGCCAACAGGTGCTGGTGGAAGTCATGGGAGTGAAAGAGATTTCTCAGAAGGAGGAGACGATCTCCAAAATGGGCCTTGAAGAGTGTTAACATTCAAGGCTTGAGCAGACCTGTAGCACTGTGGTTTGCATCATTCTGTGTCTTTCCACAGTACAAAATTCACCTGCCGTCGACACACACGTGGAACTTACTATTGGTAGAAAGCCAGATGTCTATGGTCATTATTTTTCCAGATTGACAGAAGTGAACACATCCAGGGGGTAATCAGTATTCATGCTCTTTCAGGTATCATTTTCTGCAAATTACCTGCTGTACTCAAAGAAATTCTAAAAATATCAAATCTTTGCATTTTTCTTACAAATAAGATTCTAAGTTCCTCGAGGAGAGAAGCCAGGTCCCATAATTCTTTCTGTTTTCAACTGGACAGAGTGCTTATATAAAGGGAATGCAAAATGAATGTCTGTTGATAAGAAAAAAATGGTTCTGTAGGTACTTATCATTAATAAGACATTTAATCTCAATATTCTTTTATCTGATCATTTTTTCATTTAATAAATATTTGATGCCTTCTATGTACTGCTAGTCTTATGGATGCAGCTTGAAGTGTAAAAAATGTCTTAGATATTTTCTTCTTTTACATTTACGGTTTATAGTCACAGTTTAGTTTTGTTTATGATTAAAGCAAAGATAACCATTTAATTGGTTATAAGAATCCATTTTTAAAAATAAGTATGTTGATTTTTAATGAAACCAGCCAGATAATCATCTTTTAAAAGTACTTCTTTTCGTGGTTGGCTTAATGTGGTTGCTTTCTGTCTTGTATATTTTTTGCTCACTTAGGTAAGATAGAGCCAAACATTTTAAAATAATTTCTTCAAAACTGAGAGAGGGAGTTTCCCTTCATAGGCTTCCTGTTCAATTTCGTTAGTTAATATTTATTAGGAAGGCAGGATATGATGTATGCCATTAGATTATTTTAAGCTGAGCCCATTTTTTTTTATTCCATGTGAAAAAGTAGATTTGACCATGAAATTTGACATATGTAATCAACAAATTGTAATGTTTTGCAAACTTCAGCTTCTCACTTAATTTAGGTGTCATTGCGGATATCATCACACTGAAATTCAGCGTTAGGAGCCAACAGGGCATATTTTGGTGCTCCATTAACATTTGCCTTGGAATTAAAACTTGATGCATTCAACCACCTGCTGCATATATTAATGGGCCCCTAAAACATGCCCCAGAGTGACATGTTTTAGTACACACACAGAACGGTTCTTTAACTTTCCACTTAATTTTAATTGTTTTTCCCCAAATATTTTCTAGGAAGTGCTTTTCTCAGCCTAAAACACACTCTTTAAAACATTCACAACTGGAGTATAAAAGACAATTAGAACAAATTTATTAGACTGTTTTTCTCTATGGTTTGTAAAACATCTCGATGAATATGTAACTGGAGAAATAACCACGACCACTGGATAGAAACTGGAGGAAACTTTTGCCTAGACCTGAGTTAGAGGAGATGCCTTATATAACATATAAACATATATGAAATATAAACATATTTCAAAGCGCTGGGCAAGGCTTTGTCTGGGAGACTCTGAGTAGAATTGGGGTGGGGGCTAAGAAGAGCTAAATCACTTTGCATGAGAAGTGGCAAATATGGTGAGTAAAAAAATAGCAGAAGAGTCTGAGAAGGGATGGAGAGAGTGAGAAGATAGGAGTGCAAGCCAAGGACGCAGGCAATATGACCGACGGGTACGCAATCGGAAGGATTTGTAATAGTCAAATCCCTCCATACCTTCAAATGTGTGTAAAGTCTGATATGTGCACGAATGTCTCGTGTGACTATTCTGTTGAACTGAGATGAGTTAAATCTTTTAATTTCATATTGAGTTGATGACACCTGGAAGAGGGACAGTCCATGTAGAACAATTTGTTTCACAAAACGTTATTTAGAGCCCGTGGTGATCAGTCTTAACAAAGAGGACTTCCCAAGAGAACTCTGGGTCTGACGCATAGACCCTGCAGTTCCTAACTGAGTAACCTTCCAGGAATTACTTACCTATTTTATTCATACTCTGTCTTGATCCATAGAAGATTCTAGCCAAGGTGAATTACTGAATCTGTGATAGCCTCAATTTCCTCATTGGTAAAATGGCAAGAACAATCCAGACAAAAGTATTGTTTGAGAAGTGGTTTTCAAATTTCCTTATCCTTTTCATAGTGATCCCCCAAATGGAAGGCAGGACAGCCCTTCCTATCTGAATCCACCAATTTTGGGTATATTATTCATAAGAATTCCAATCATTGATTTTGAATTTGACTGGACTATGGAGAATTATCAAATGTGGGGACTTTTGGATATTATTCTATGGACCTTACTCAGTTATTCTTAATATCACTTCTGCTTTTGTGATTTAATGTTTTTATGCATTATTCACTGAAAGTGGTTTCCATTTGTAAGCAGTATAGCGTAGTGGTTTGAATCCAGGCTCCATTATTGACCGCTTATTAGCCGTGTGAGGTTACTCATCTATTCTGGGCTTTAGCTTCCTCATAAGGTTGATATGAGGATTAAATAAATCAAATGTATAAAGCACTTAAAATATACTCTTTAAAGTAGTAAATGTTCTGTTCACATTATCTTTGGGGGGCGATCCTTTTTAAAAAATTAATGGACTTTATTTTTTTAGAGCAGGCTTAGATTCACAGCAAAACTGAGTGGAAAATACAAAGAGTTCCCACATACACCCCCTGCCCTCAAGCCTTTCCTACCGTGGACCTCCCATACATATCAAGGTGTCACATCTATAACAATGGATGGACCAACATCAACATAGATCATTATCAACCAAAGTCCATTGCCTCTGTCAGGGTTCCCTCTTCGTGTTGTACATTCTATGGGTTTTGACAAATGTATAGTGACATGTATGCAATACCATAGTACCCTACAGAATAGTTTCCCTGCCCTAAAAATCTCCTATTCCCCACCTCTTCATCCCTCCCTTTGTCCAAACCCCTGGCACCCACTGATCTTTTTACTCTTTCCACAGTTTTGCAAACATATTAGCTTTTATTAAAAATAATAACAAGTCATTACTACAGCCTCTTAGGAAACAAGCATTTTATATAAATTATTTAATCTTAATCATGGCATCTTGTATAAATTATTTTATTTAATCCTAATCACAGATTTACAATGTAAGGATTATTGTTCTCATTTTATAGATGACAAAATAAGGTTCAGAAGCCTATATATTCAAAGAATATTCACTATCACTACTATATTGAATTCAATACAGTGTCTTTATAAACCAGCAACTATTGATAAAACATGCGGATTAGTTTAAGATTTTATAGTATGTTTACCTTCATGTTCATATTAATTTATAAGGGAAGTAATCCTCTGTAGACAGTTTGTTAAGCAAATTCTAAGTTATGATATTGTATGATAGAAACAAATGAATAAAACTCCTATTGTATTTGTAGCTTAGTCTGAAATTTTTTGATAAAACATATTCACAGCATATTTGGATATTCATGTATATGATGATAATCCTCTATCAAATTCATGGATGAATTCATTTCTCTTTTGCTTTGTTTAAATTGTTCTATTGGTTCTAACTTTTGATGTATTACCAAGATCACATATCTTGTTTCATACTTTGGTCACTAATTCCATCCTTAACTATCTGCTTTAATCCATGATAAACTATGAATGGGTTATAGGTAAAATGATACTTGGAGATAGTCACAGTGCAATTCAATATTTGACTTCCAAAATGCATCATGAGGAGGTAGACTCACTCCTAAGGTTTGATAAGGACATACATCCAAAAAATTTATCAATGAATCTAGTGAGTAAGTAAAAATATTCAAATACAATTACTCTACCAACACACTACTCAAAGTTATCACACAACACTCCACTTGCTTTGGGGGCAAGTCAGTAAGCACCAAATGCTGTACCTTTGGAATTTTCTGAATTTTTGGACTTCTGCTGTATAGAAAATGAGGTCAAGCATTTCTAATTCCTAACTCTCAGACTCAAACGCACAAAGAAAATCAAACACTGAGAGAAAAATTTTTTATAATATTCTGTGAACAGCAAAGCATTAGAAATTACAAAGGATGTAAAAGAAAAGCATATGACTTTTGCTTACAAAAATCTTACAGTATACTTGAGAGGGAAAAACTATGTATATATGTACATATATATTTATATACATCTATATACATACACACATACATATATATATGTATATATATATATACAGAGCCTGCAGGGGAAAGATTCTGGAGCAACATATGTACCCCTATATCCTTCCTTTCCCACCAACTCAATTCCTGCCCATCTTTCAACATTCTTCTCAACACCGGAGTCTGAAGACTTTATCAGAATCCCCACAATAATCTCTATTTCAGAATTCCTTAATCACTTAAAGAGAAGGTCAAGACTGTACTACATTTTAGCTGCTTATATTATTTTCCACATATTGCATATAAATTTCATTAAAAAGCAAAACAAATTGTAAGTCCTAAAGGAATACACATGATTCCTTCCCCCCACATGCTCTCCCATGTCACTTTCTCTGGTTACCATACCTCTCTCCTTTTGCTGTCACTTTCCTATGGGAAACAGTTACACTAGGTGCCTCTCTTGCATGCAGTACAGTTATCTTGGGGTGCCTGGGTGGTGCAGTCGGTTGAGCTTCCAACTTGGTTTTGGCTCAGGTAGTGGTCTTAGGGTTGTGGGATTGCCCATGTCGGGATCTGCACTCAGCACAGAGTCTGCTTGGGACTCTCTCTTCCTCTCCCTCTGCTCCCCTCCCTCCCTCTCTCTAAAATAAATAAATAAATCTTTTTTAAAAATACAGTTATCTTTCACTGTACTGTACTAGATTGTCTCATCCAGTAAGACTTACATTCTCGACTGCTGGGACTCTGGCTTATTTTCTGATTTATACCCAAGGGTTAGCAAAGTATTGAATACAAATACTGAATACATAAATATTTATTAAATTAGCAAACAGAATTTGTGGCAGCATTTTATTTATTGGAGGCTGAGTTGAGATGGTCATTGAAGGAATGACTGTCAACTCTTTTTGAGAAGTCTCAATTCCTTTCTTTTTTTCACAACCCATATTTGTTGTTTCATAAATGCTGTTAAGTCTGCTTTATATCAAGACTCTAGCCTTCCTCACCACCCCCACTTATAAATACTCTCTTCTGTTCAACAGATGCTTTGGCTAATCATTGAGGAAAATGGCAATGGGGACTCACCAGTGGGCAAAACGTTTAACATGAAAGGAACTTCAAATTTGGCCAAAAGATACACTATACATCTATTTGTTGTCACTCAAACATTATAATAATCCAAGGCATGTGATTTATAAAACTCTCTAGCATTCAAATGTCTGATATTGATAAGATGTCCTTAGAGGAGGTGTTCTTGTGCCTTAATATGGCTGAGGAAAAAAGCTCAGAAAGATAGAGATATGCCCAGGATGACATAAGTAATTAAGTGGATAGAATTGGGACTAGAACCAAGGCCTTGTGATTTCTAGTTCAATGCTGATTCCTCAATGTTACATATATATTGTGTTATATAAATATCACTAAAATGTTTTATGTTACCTAGTAATTTCATATTATTTTTTCAAGTATGCAAATTAAAACTTAAGTTAGGTGTCCTAGGGGATTAGCTAAGCACTTTTTCCCCCAGTAAATATGGAGAAAAAAAAAACATGAAAAATACACATACAAATAATAGTAAAATATGATTTATCAGGAAATGGTGCCCTCGAAAATAATCAAATCTTCTCTCTGAAGTCTGCCGAATATAACGAGAAAATCGCCTTCAAGACCATGCGACATGAGATTTCAGGTTTAATTTTGTTGCTTGGGATTACCTATCTTTCTACAGGTCGTACTGTTTACTCCATGTCGACATTTGATGTTGGCCATTGATTTAACCTCATTTAGTATAACATTATGAACAGTAATGTATATGAAGTATTAAATATTAATAATTTATTGTTCTGTCTACTGTTTGTATATAGGCAACTGATATATTTTTCAAATGGATTTTTTTCTGTAACGCTAAAGAAATTACAAAAAAGTTTAATGAATAGTCAGATGGTTGCAATAAAAAGCCTAGGACTCACAGGATCACTGGTCATCGGTGTGTGTTTAGAGCTGATACCGTGGATGTGCCCTTTCAGCTCATGGGTGTCTGCCTTTGGGTGTGTGCTCCTTCCAGGAAGAATGTAACTGTCCATCATCTTTTTCAATGTTCATTTAGCTATAAAGAACAGAAACTCACCTAAAGAAGCTCAAGGGCAAGGCATGGGAGGAGGTAATTTTAAAGATGGAGGAGAACCCCGTGGAAGCACGTCTTACTGAGGAGAGGACAGAGCCACACTTCATGGGACTGGAAAATTGCTCTAGAGCTACCATATCCATCTTTTTCTCTAGAGTTACATGATTTATTATCTCTGCTTTTTTCTGTTTATCTGTATCATTATTTTCTCTACTGACTAATTTCTTCTGCAGGCCTCTGGTTTCTGCTTATTTAACCTATAGTGTTCTGGTTTGTTCTAGGTGTAACCTCAACTCAAAATGACATTTTTACTTTCAGTTTCTGTGTATCTTAACTGGAGAAAGGGAAAGAGAAGGGAGTGAAAAAGAAAACAAACAGCAAAATCCTATTGGTTCGGGCTCAGCTAAGGTATTCGCTCCCCTCAGGGTCATGTATTTACCTCCAGTCCAATCAGTGGAAACCAGAGGGACACATAAACAGGGCCGCCTAAGCCCACCCACGGGGTCTAGAGGCTGGGAAAGAATTTTAAAGAAGAAAGCAGCAGCTGAAGGCAGTGATCATCGTTTCTACTATGTCTCTTTAGGTCACTTGATAGAGCCTCTTCTTCAGGCACTATGGATGACAAGCCTTAAAGCAGATGAAAAGGAAACAGGGATAAATTTCTCTCTCTGTCTCTCTCTGTCTCTCTCAAACACCCAGGCACACACACACACACGCACACACACCCAAGATAATGGTTTTAAATAACCTTCTGTCTCCTTTTTCTAACTATTTTCCACAGATTTCACCTTGCCTTAATAAATATCATTCCATATGCTTCCAGTTTTATGGTAATGATTAGAAAAGGGAAGGAGAAAAAGGAGATATGAAGTCAGATTATTATTACAGTTGAATGCTGGAAAACCAGCTGGCAAGTTATAATTTACTGCTGTTCATTAATCAGGTACCGCTTAGATCTCAAATATAAGATTTCCTACATGCATATTCTTGTACAAGGTTAGGAGATGAGTATAATAAAAGTAAACATTCAATGATGATATAACGCTTTGCATTGTCTAATAAATTACTTTGTGAATACGTTTTAAAACTTAAGAATATTTTTATTGTTTTGCTTCTCTCTGGATAGAGCTTTTATTATAAATTTTTGTGTATACCATTGAAAGGCAATCGAATACCATAAAAGAAATAATATTTTGACCTCATGGAAAGTTGATGCAAAGAAGGAGGTTTGAATTTGGAAAGCTAAAAATAAGAAATAGAACAACAAAATAAAAGCTGTCTTGGAAGTGTTTTAAGTTCAGAGTGGAAAGCCAATGATCAGAGCAAAATCAGAATCTGGATCTAGAATCTGGACACAGAGCACAGTTGGGCAAGTAGCGATTCTAAGGGTCAGTACTTGGTAAGCAGGAGCTTGGCAGGCATTTGCTGCTTGAAGACGGAATACCTTCTCAGATCACACGCAAGCCATAGGTCTGGACTACAGGCAGTTATAGTAGAAGACACCCAGAAATCTGGCCAAGCAGAGACCGAATAAAGAGGGCTTAGGGGACCCAAGCAAAGAGTCTGGCCAGCAAGTAGAGAGCACTAGTGCAAAGCAAAGAATTTCTGGCCAGAGTGTTTCTGAATAACGGCCATAACTGCTCTTGGCATGGGGAATAAAGAAATCCGGAGACGATGAGGATTCCTGGGGGTGGGAGTTGGAGGAAGAGATAAATCCAACACCTTTTTTATTAGGAAAGCCTTAATCTCGCTTGTATCCTGGCATAGGGCTTGCAGAGAGAGTTAAGAACATAATCTGCCCTCTGATCTCAACAGATTATTACATATGACACAAATACAGAAATATTCAAGAAGCAACATACATTAGGAATACATTTCATATCATTATAATCTTGGGCTGTAATATATTTATGGCACTGACTTGGCAAATATCTTGTTCATTTGAGAAAAGTACTGTAAAAGCTTATTAAAGTTAACGGGGTGAACATTCTAGAGCACAGCCTTTCTTCCTTTATATGTTCAATGTTTAACTAACTAGTTAAAAATACTCCTCTCTACACTTTGTTAGTAATACGTATTGCCTGCCCTCAAAAAGATTAGAACTTAATAAATCCATCTGACTTTGCTTAATATCAAATTATTAATACATATTTTTACCTGATGGTGAAATTCAATGAAAATTTATATCTTAATCTTGGGGAAGAGCATTCTCTGACAAAGAGAGATCTGTAATATTTACCAAGCCTGTTATATGTACTGTAATCTGTAATATTTAGTATAGCATTTGCTAGATCAGACAAATGCCCACATTTAAGAATGTTTAAATACCACGTTTTATAATACTAAATAGAAATAATTATGTTAATAAAATATGTTGATATGAAATATATTGATATTAATATTTATTAATGTTAAAGTAGTATTAGGTGTTACTTTAAAATTTAATATTAATTTTAAAGTAATGTCCATGAAATGTTGATTATTGGGCTTTTAACAAAAAATCTTTCAGGGCAAAGGTTTTTTTGAAAAATATGTTAACTACTTTATGAGTATAGAACGAAGGTATCTTCATTAACAAGAGCCATAAGCAACCTGCTTATTTTGTTTATGCGTAGGACCATTTGGATTTTAAACATTCAAAGCACCTTAAGAGGGTGATAAAGTATCTTCATTTTACAGAAACTTGATTAATTTCCTACCTGAAACTGCTAACTGCTTCTAATCATATCTTGCAATGGAATCTCACTTCGTTAAAAAAAAAAAAGGCGCTAGAAAAGTGAATTTAGACTATGGAATTTTAAAAATATGAATGTAGTGTGGTGTTTACTGAACACTACCTATGAAATATCCTCTTTTTCAAATGGCACGCTCTAAGCCAATGCTATTGTGATACAAAACAGATATGAAAGAAATAAAACCTAAAGGAGACACAATCACCGCGCCGGTTATAAAGCTCTTTTCAAACACGGTTGCGTCGAGAATCATACTGTTAGCATTAACTACTCTGCTAAATGTAATTTCAGAGCAGCTTGGCTATGCTGGGACCAATAATGTTTCAGCAGATGTTAACAGTGAGGGAATTTAAAGATTACAGAGTTTCATGGGTGTAGTAAAGCTGCAGTGGGAACAGAAATATTACCGTAGCTGTTATGTTCTGAGTGCATCGCATTTACTGACAAGTAATACATGAGTGATAGTGAGGACCAAGGGAATGGAACTTTATACTTACTGGTCAGCAGCATATAAATTCCATAAATTAAACAAAGTTTTATGTATTCTTCATTTCTTTTCAGACTGATCTTCCTCAGAGGGCCTTTGTTTCATGTTAATTCCATCATCAAAGCTTTGTTCAACCATACTGTTCTCTTCAGGAAATGTATATCTTCATTCAGGATTTGCTTCCACACATCTATCCCCATTATTTTTAAATCTTGGAGTGATCTCCATGTGGAACTTCAGGCAACCTCAACATTTTTTATCATGGGCTTTCTCAGTCTCCCACTCCTTATATAAATCCCATCCTTGTCCATTTAAAAGAGACAATGTTCAGCTTATTTCTTCCCTTAATGATCTAAAAGGAATAATCCCATGATCTCTGAAGATGTGAATGGGAGAAAACTTGGCTAAAGACATTATCTTTCCTTTAGTTAATCCTGTCTTTTGTTAGAAGCCTGAGAACTTTCTCCCAGAGATTCAAGAGGAGTTCCTCAATAACCCTCCCCCACAACCATCCTTATATTAGCTTCACATTGTTTATGGCCAATGGAAAATAGCACTCTCTTCGATGAGGAAATTTGGGGAAATGGTGATTTTATGGTTTAAGGTAGGTGTTAGGTTCCTCTTTCTTTGAAAAATTAGACAAATTGCTTTTCTAAGTCCACATTACTGGTGCCTTTTACAGACTGGGAAGGGTCTGAGATTTTACCTATTTGTAAGCTAAGAAGCTAGCCTGCTCATGCCTGCTGGCAGAAGACATAAGACTTGTGGGTCAGAGACAAGGGATGTATTACTTACGGCAAAAGCTGCAGCCAGAGTATCAGCGTGAGCCCCCTTCCCCAAGCCCCAGTTCCTACAAGGCAGTATGAAGATGGATAAGAGGCCCCCGTGCACATAGTGGGTTATGTTAGGGGAGAAGAATTCTGAGCTTCAAACCTGCTCTTTGCTCCTGATGGAGACCCTATTTCTCTATTCCAAGGCTGTTTGCTGTGTAGACACCAGGAAAAGGCAGTCTGGGAGCAAAAGCAGAGTGTGCCTCTGCTTGCAGACGGACAGACATATGAAAGACTCATGGGGAAATGGCTCCTCACGGTGATCATCTAGAAGTGTCAAGTTGCTGACCTTTTACCTGCAAAGCAGTTTTACTGAAACGTCACACTCTGGGCTGCATGCAAGGTAAGATGGCAACACAGTTCTCTGGTCCTGAATCACTCCTGCATGGGCTCTAAGACAGATCTCCTTTCAAACAAATTCTCAGTCCATCGCCGGATGTCTAAAGGGTAGAAGTTATGCACTATTGAAATATAAGTGGTGAAAGCAGTTTTAATTTTCTTGCTGGCGCTATTATCTTTTAAGTCCTAATAATCTCTCTCATGCACAGGCCTTGAGCCTATAAATCTGTACAAGTTCAATTAGCAGTGCAGTAGAACTTTGCCTCAACAGTGCAAGGCACTGATAAAAGCAAACAATACAATTCTAGCATGCTGCTTATTAAGAAGGGAGACACCCACACAGCCGACGACAGACAGAAAGCCTTTTTATTTTGATGGTACTATTTCACTGTCTATCATAAACTTAGCGAACCAAGCTTTCTCTATCCTGCTCTCCTTTTATTGGATATAAATCACCCCTGACAGGAAGTTTTATGCTTAAATCCGTTTACTGTCCTTGTTGGTAGTCTTTAAATTAATATTTATAAGCCGAAAAGGCCTAAAAGGATGCCGCAGTAAAATAGCTAAATGCTTCAGTTGGACCTGAACTGATTTCCGCCTCCTTGACCATTGACATTTTTTAATTACTCCTGACCCAGCAGCCATTGTCAAGTCCGTCCCTCTGCCTACAAATCACTGGCTTTGGTGGAATGGTGGTGGACAAAATGCAGTTCAGCAGGGTTTAGCTTCTGCGCTACACGTGAATTTTGAAAAGCTTTAGTAGGAGAGGAGAGAGACAGAAGAAAAACTTAGAAATGAGCAGTGGCTGAAAGCAATGGCTTAGGAATTGTTCAAATTGGAATTGTGTAATGATGGATCTTTTTAACTTTCATGAAAATGCACAATATATCCTAAAAATTGCCTTTGAATGAAACATTAAGCTAAATTAACTGTTGGATTTTCACGTACAACATTAGCCTAACACCTCGGAGCAGGCAATGCTGATTTGGTGACTTTGTTCTTCATCACTGCCTTCTGTTAGTAGCTCTTATTCTATTAGCCTCATGTGTCCACTCCTGGTTTTGTTCAAAGGCCTAAGCTGTTATTCCTTTGCCTAGTCCTGTGATGTAGGCAGGCTGGCCCCAACCCCACAGGGGCCCTTTTGAATGGTCTGAGTCAATCATGGTGAGGGAGTGAGAATGTGACACAATTCTGGCCAATGTGACATGAGGGAAAGCAGGGTAGGGAGTGCTTCATTCTGGGGAATGCTTCCGTACAGTTAACAGACATGATGAAGAATGGCCCTTTGTTGCTCCTCGTCACATCTAGAACTAATGCTGCCTTCTTGCCACTCTGAAGGAAGCCAACTGGAGGTCTGATCCAACACATAAAGGAGGACAGGTCCAGTGGCATCCCAGATGAGCAGAGCTGAAACCTTGAAATACCACTCATGGATATTGCCCTAACTACGGATTTCTTGTCCTAAGGTAATAAGTCCTTTATTGTTTAAGCTAATTAGAGCCATCGTTTTCTGGTACTTGCATCCAAAGTCATCTTTCTTTACATCAAGCTATATTGTATTACCTAGGACACTGAGCCCTCACAAGAAGTTCGGCATTTATAAAAACAGAGCATTAAAATAAGATAAGCATCAGTTCTCTTTGAGTTCTTACTTCTTCCTCCCTAAAATAACTATATCCTTCTATGTGCTGCATCTCTCTGGGAAGGCTTGTATCGTAGGATTCTACTTTACCTCCTCTGTAATCCCTTCTGCAGGATTCATCTGTTCTTGAATGTTGTCACATATGAGATTGCTTCCAAGTGTACCTGTTCATCTCTGAATCTTGCTACTGCAGTTCTCCTTCCCCAGATGCTCAAAGGGTGTTTAATTTAGGCCTGAAAGATACCAAAGTATTATCCTCTCCAAACGAATTCTGCTTCTTTATTTTTTCCATCTCTGCTGAGGGTAACACTCATCCATTTCACATTTCCCCTACAAGTTGTCTTTACTCTCTCCCATCCAGTTAGCTTATCTGACCAATTTTCCGTTATGCTCTCTCCTGATACATCAGTCACCAGAAAAGGAAACTGGCAATATATTTTTTTTAAGATTTTATTTATTTATTTATTTGACAGAGAGAGAGACACAGCGAGAGAGGGAACACAAGCAGGGGGAGTGGGAGAGGGAGAAACAGGCTTCCGGTGGAGCAAGGAGCCCGATGTGGGGCTCAGTCCCAGGACCCTGGGACCGTGATCTGAGCCGAAGGGAGACGCTTAACGACTGAGCCACCCACGTGCCCCTGGCAATATCTTTCAAAATAGGAATCAACTGAAAAGATATAGCTGGATCCAAGAACTAATGGATGCCTTACAGAGCAAGCAAGAGGCAAGGGGGCTGGGACCTAAGCAGAGGAAGAGTTAGGTCTGTTCATCTTCACTCCACAGCCACTGTGATAAATCACCTTCAACTCACTCTACATTCTTTTACTACCTATCCAAGGTTCAATGTCCCACTTGTCAGACCGAAGTCTCATGCCCCGTCCTCTCCTCCCACTCCTACTATCCACTGGTATCCAGAGAGAGAACCTGGCCCCTTTAGAACCCATAGTGGGCAATAGAGTGATGGACACTCACCCACCAAAACCATACACAATAGGAGGTTCCCTCAAAAGGGAGATCAAAATACTCATAGAAAGGAGTGAACATAAAGGGTGGTTGCTCAATAGCCTAAAACCTACGATGGTCCATTAGCTATAAATTTCATCTTTCCCTCAATTTACCCAACACAGCTTTAATTCAGATCCCTGCCACTCTGTGTCTTTGCTGTGAAGTCAGCCAGCTATTTGGTCTTTCTGCCTAGTAGAACTGTCCACTCCCCGTGCCCACTTTAACCATCTTCAGCTTCTAGACTTCGTGGCCTCAAATATGGCCTCAGTTTGGAGATTTTCCTGCTCAGGGACCTTTCTAAACCCGAGCAGCTCATCACCACTTCTCAAGTCCTCTTTCTTATTTTATCTGCAACTTGACCCTTCAACATTTCCCCAAATGTCCTTATGGTTTATATCTGTATTATTTACTCTCAACTTATTTTGCTTATGTCTTCTTCTGCTCCTGCACTTCCTTTTTCTCTTAAGCCCATGCAAAAGTATTCCTCAATTAACCAACCAGCCAATCAACAAATCAATAAATCCATCCATAAGTCTCCAAGATTGTCTCCTACTAAATCCCACCATCTTCGTGTGGCCTCCTCATATCCAATATCCCTTAATATTTATGTATGAAGTAGATCAGTAAGCGATGCAACATAAATTAGACAGTAACCCAAGAGGGGCAGGAATTATGTCCTTCTTCCTGTTGAAGGCTAAGTATATGACAGGATCTGGCAGACAGAAAACGTTCAATAAGTGTTTGCTGTCACATTTATCTCCACTCCCAATGCCTGCCTCTCTGAGGCAACCACTTTCAATCCTCCTAAATGTTTCTTCTCCTCCCTGCCACACACTTCTTCTTTTTTCTTATTTCTAAATGATATGGTTTTCTTCGTTTTTCAGTTTTAGGTATTTATGTCCTGCTATGGAAAGAATAAACTGACTTCTCTGATACCCCATTTGCCCCTTAACTCTACTTCTCCACTAACCCAATACATCAACATACCAGCTCTCCTTGTATCTTTCCAAAATAGTTATACTATTGTTTTTGGCTAAGGCATTTTATAGCATTTACATTATTGGCTCTATGTTATATTTCTTTATTTCCACAATAATCTGTGCTATTAGCTCTCCAGGCTACTGCTCAGATGGTTTGGATCCCTTGCCTTCTGGATTCCATGCTTCCTTTTTCTTGGTTTAGTTTTTATAGAGCATATATTTTAATAGTTTCCTAAGAAAATTGTACATGGGAGGTAAAAAAATTTTCAGGCCCTGCATGTCTAATATATCTTTATTTACTCTCATGTTTGATTGATGGTTTAGCTAGGAACAAAATTCCAGTCTGGAAATCATTGCCTCTTCGAATTTTGAAGACATTCCTCCTCTGTTTTCAAGTTTTCAGTGTTGCTATTGAGAAGACTTATGACATCCTGACTCCCAATCCTCTGCACTTCACCTATATTTTGTTTTAGCTTGTTTGTTTGTCTTTCTGGAAGGTTTTAAGATCTCTTTACCCAAGAGTACTGAAGTATATGATTGCATGCCTTGGTATGGATCATTTAAAAAATTCATTGTGCTATGAATCAGCAGGACCATCAGAGCTCAAATTGTTAAGTTCAACGCTGAGATCCTAAACTCATCTGACTGGACCAATCAGCTGCATTTGACATAGTTGGTCACTATCCTTTCTTTACTTGGCTTCCAGGATATTCTTTCTTCCTCTGACCTCACTGGTCACTTCTTTGCAAACTCGTTTACTAGCTCTCCAATTCCCAGACCTGTTAAATTGGTATATCCCAGAAATCAGTCCTTAGCCCTCTTTTCTATCTTCACTAACTCTCTTGGTGATTATCTACATGCCACTTATCTTTGTATGCCACCTATAAACTTCAGATCAACATATTGAACAACTTCCTCGTCATCTCCACTTGCATGGCTCAGAGAGACCTTATACAACAAGTATACTCCTGTCTTAGGACATACTACCTAAGTAAGCTACCTGGAAGATCTGCTTTACTTTATCTTGTATCTATTCTGTCAGATTTTTAAGTTTCTCTCATATTTGCAGGAGTTATTTTTCTCTTCTTTTTATGGCATCCTACTCGTGTGTGTGTGTGTGTGTGTGTGTGTGGTTTCAATATCTTCTCTTTCTGAGGATATTAATTACAGGATTTAAAAAGTGTTTTCATCTGTTTTACAGGGGTTTTTTTTAAAGATTTTATTTATTTATTTGGGGGGGAGCGCACACAAGGAGGGAGCGGGAGGGACCGAGGGAGAGGAAGAAACAGACTCCCCACTGAGCCAAGAGCCCAGTGCCTGGGCTCGATCCTAGGACTCTGGGATCATGACCTGAGCTGAAAGCAGATCCCAGGACTCTGGGATCATAATCTGAGCCAAAGGCAGAGGCTTAACCCACTGAGCCACCCAGACACCCTGTTTTACAGTTTTTATTAGTTTCCTGAATTACCTCTTTTCTCTCCACTTTCCTTGTTATTAGTCTCTGCCTTTCCTGGTACAGACTTTCCTCACATATCTGGTGATCCCTTAGCTGTCTGTTTATATTTCAGAATAAATCACTAGGAAGCTCACTGTAAGCCCCATAGGGTGACCTAGTGGAGACTAGGCCCTTTCACTGGGGGATCCTCAATTACAGAATCTTTTTTTCTTTTATTTTTGTCTTTTCTTTTGGATTGTTCATATTCCTCAATCTCCTGCCTGGTGGGTCTAAGTCTGCATTTTGGTTATCAACAAGAAGGGAGCTGGGGTGTAAGTGTTTAGCACATTTTAACTTACTGGCCTAATTTTAGTAAGGACTCCCATCCTTGCCTTGCAGACTGGTGTTCCAGAATGCAGTCTCTTGGGTAGGTATTCCAGAGAATGACCCTCATGTCCTTTTCTGGAGTTGAAGAAGGGTTGCTACCTGGATGGGGAAAGGGATCTAGGGTTCTAATTGTTCCTTAAGGAAATTTTCAACAAATCCTTTTTATCACTCCCACCTGGCACTCCTGACTCTGAATTACTTTTTGCCTCTAATTCCTGAGACAAGATTCTCAGGTAAAATCAGCCTGTCTCTTAGGTACCATAGTGATGGGCTCAAGTTTCAGTTTGTTGGGGTCTGCTAAGTCAATGGCCACTTCTCCATCCATTTTCCAGTTTCCAAAGCACTGATCCATGTTTCCTCCCGAAACTTCTCTCTCACTTTCTTTGTCTTTAGAGATTTATGCTCTTTTTCTTTCTTCATTGTCGCTTTAGTATAGTTTTAGAAGGAGGCTGAAATAAACAGGTGTGCTTATATAATAGATCTTCTTTTATTACATATTTGACTTGGAAAACATAGGAACTAAATCTGCTAAGTAATATGCATCATCCTTCTGGGTAATGCTGCTTTTTGTCAAATGCAAACTGTGATGTGAAATAATGAGATTGGCTTTCTGATGTGGCTCATAATCCACCTCCAAAGGCAATTTAAAAAAATCAGTGTCAAAATGTTTTGAGCAATAGCTGTCTGTTTAAGATAAGTGCCTAACCTCCAAGGGGACTACTTTGTAGGGGACAACACTACTTTAGATATTTTAATTCTGGTTTTGCATAAAAGTTGATTTTTTTTACTTTTCTCATAATGCTTTAAAATTGTTCTTTGGCATTTTCTCTTGGGTGTGTTTTGTCAGTGGAATCATTAACTCCACAGGGGAGACTTGACTCTCTGAGAGTGGTCATTGGACCATCTGTACCAAAGCCATTTGGGAAATTAGTAAAAATGCACTGTCCTGAGCTTCAACTCGGGCCAGTTGGACCTGAATGTCTGGAGATTTGGGGTCTGGAATTATATTTTTAATAGGTATCCCTGGTGACCTTAAAGCACAGTAAAGTCTGAGAACCACTGCTTTGACTCATTATGTGACTCGTTATAGTCACCCTCTGTTAGATTTGTTGGGCCAGAAGCAAGAATACAAATGGAAGCTCACATAGCATGTCTAAAAATTTAAAAATCAATTAATAAAAAGGTTATAGATCCACCTAAGAGTATTAAAAAGAACATATTCTATTCTCTTTCACAAGTATCTCTTAATAAAAACCTGGAAGGAAAATTTCAACATATGGCATTCTCAGGCTTCTTAAAATTCCAGCCAGATCTTGGAAATACAGAAAGAGCTGGCCCTAGACCCTAACCTTAGGCTGTGGCCTGTCCCCCTTCTCTGCCATTACGGCCCAGATTTTCACTGTGAGTGACCTCAGGATCACATGCAAGCACGGCCCTACATCCAAGCTCCATGCACAACTCCTCCACAAACAGCATCTCTTGGGAGCAGGGGAAGGAGTACATCAGTGGTGCAATTTACTCTCAGGAGGCTGGACCCTAGGAAGAAGCCTGTGCAGGTCCTGAAAGTTGACTCGAGACCATTTGGGTGGACAATTCTAGGGTCCTCAGTACCTGGAGCATGGTCTAGAGGGAGGAGCATGAACTCATAGTGGTCCTACAGACCCCTCACCCAGCGTGGGGTATGGACAGAGCAGGAGCCTTTTACCTAAATCTAAGAGTGGTACTGCTCCTTCATGCCCAGTGCAATGTGTGATGGCACCAAGCCTGTAACTGGATGCAATAAAAATGAGATACAATCTGTGGACACTCTGTCATAACATCCTCCTCTGGCCCCCATTCCTTACCCCAAATTTCCCATTATCTTAGGAAGACAATTTGGAATGTTTTGTATGGCAAGTGGTTTTGAGAAATGTATTCCATTTCTCTCTTGTATGAATCTATTTCTATTCCTGTTCTTCCTTTATTTTTAAGTGACACAGAACCTGTATTGCTTACAATGTTCTCACTTCTGTGCAAGTTTGATAATTATATTCTATTATTATTTATATATTGTAATTAGCAGGGCCAAAAATATACCAAGACCAAGGCCAGTCTTCTAACACCCATTAATATTAATACTAACATTGGATAAATAAGAGAGTCAGTAAATGAATGTCAGTGAGCTATAAAATACATGACAGTTCTTTCAGCCACCTTTTATAGACAGAAGCTGGCCACCAAGAAGATGTATAGGCCTAATAAATCAATGGAAAGGGATTCTGAAATGGATAAATCAATATTGAAGCAGTCAGAGAATCCTACAGGTGTATGACAATGACCCACTGGGGTCTTCAAACCTCAGCCAGAAGGTTTAGCCAAGATAGTCTATAATGATAGATGGACTGGAATGATAAATACCTCTGTGCAGGAACCTTGTATTGTTTGCATTGTTCTCCGAAGCACCCTGTACCCAATGGCAACATAAGCTGACTTTTTAAATACTAAAGAAAAATTTCCTAAGAGGCTCCAGTTGTAAATCCATACACCTGGGGTGCATCACCACGGAATTAGGTCATTTGCATAAGTAGTTTCAGGTGTGATTAGTTTTCTACATAATTAGTCTGGTTACCATTTGCATTTTACAGATGTGCAGTCATGCACTGGCTGTTGGTGAGAGTATATTAATTCCTTTTTTCTGGAATATAATGTGGCAACATATGTAAAAATACTAATAGCCTTTCACTCGTTATTTTACCTCTAGGAAGCTAACCTAAAAAAGTCACGTGAAACTGATAAAGATGTTCGTTTTGTTGTTATTTACGATTTTAAAAATAGAAGTACCCTCTTAAATGTCCATCAATAAGAGAGTGCTTAAATGAACAATGATACATTCATAAAAATATTAAAATGCATATAGTAAAAAGATACTGTCAAATAAATTTAATAATATGAAAAACTGCTTACAATTTGAAGCTGGATTAAAAGCAGGCTACAAGACTACATTTATATACAAAATAGAATCATAATTTTGTTTTAAAATGATGAAAAATTATTAGAAAATATATCATTTACAATATTATCCCTGTGTTGTCTTCATATTTTTCTGTTTTTCCAAGTTTTCTGTAAAGATCTGCATTATTTTTATAATCAGAAATAACTCTTATCTTAGTTAAGTTCTTTGCCATTGATCTCTTAATTCCACTTCAGAGAATCTATCTTAAAGATATACTCCAAAATATTTCTAAAAATCATTATTTACAATGATTTCTAATGTCAAAAAACAGAAATTTCCTAATTGTCAACACTAGGTTAAGAAAATGACATCATAAAATATTAGGAAGACATTAAAATTATAACTTTGTGAACTTTTAACAATATGAACAACATATATTAATGTTAAGTAAACAATTACTGCATAATATGTAAGTATGATATAAATATTTGTAACTGTAATAAATGCTTCAAAATGCTGTGGTTTAATGTTTGGATAATGTTTGGATGATAATGTTTACTGTTTGGATGATAAGACTATTGATGTACATTTATTCTTATTACTTTAGCTTTCAAATATCTATTGCAAACATGTTTAACATTTCTAATTGGATACTAATAAGTTAACTTTATATTATCATTTTAAAACCTTTCTTTGGGTATTAGTTCACTGTTTGGCATTGTCTTTCCTGCATAAATCACATCCAATGCTTGGGTTTCACTAAAATTGCTACAAAAACTTAAAGACCCTTGTGATGCAATCTGAGTGTAGAAAACTCAGTGTTATTTTTCCTCCTTTTTATTCTACTACATTTTTTAGTCATTTGCCTTTATTAAGTTTTCCAAAGAGTGAATTCATTTTTCTTAGGAAGAACTCTTTTTCTCACTAATACTTAATCAGCCTTCATAACATTTAATTAATATTTATTTACAAAATCAAGTACAACTTGTATAATACAGCTTTGGGAACAGACACAATTAACTCTCTATAAACATTCTACTCAGTTGGGGGGAGGGTCACAGATGCTCGGGCATGTCAGAGAGTAGCCCACACCTTCAAGATGATCGTGTGGGTAGGCAACAATCAGCATATTTATAGGGAAGTAGGGAACACAAGTTAATTTGGCCACTGAAGTAGTGGGCTTATTGACTGGTTAGCCCCAGTGCTAGATGCTAGGGGTATAAAGATGCATAAGACTTACACACTGTTTAGTTAGCATCATGGGTTGACATCTGAGACCACACTTAAGCCCCTCTATTCACTCACTCCTATGATTGAGAAACATATACTTGAGACTCCTCTGAGAATATTTAAGAATAAAATTGGAAACACATGAAGAGGTGCTTAACCTCGTTAGTCACTAGGGAAATGGAGATTAAAACCCAGTAAGATGTCACTACCCAATCAAGATGATTATAATCTTTAGAAGACCTGACAAGACCAAGTGCTGGTGATCCAGTATAACTACTGGAATTCTCATCCCTTGCTGGTGGGAATGCAAATGGTACAGCTGCTTTGGAAAATAGTTTGGCAGTTTAATATAAAATTAAACAGATGCTTACTATATAACTCAATAAGTCCACTACTAGGTATTTTACCAAAAGAAATAGAGACATAAGTCTACATGAAAACATGTATTTAAATGTTTGTAGTGGCTCTATTCATAGCAAGCCAAAAATCAACACAATTGTTCATCATCTGGTAGGTGGATAAACAAGCTGCGGTATATCTATACAAGAGAATATTACTCTGTTATAAAAAGGAAAGAATTGCTGTACAAGAATTTCAAATAAATTATGCTAAGTGAAGGAGCCCAGACTCAAAGCAACATACAGTAAGAGTTGGTTATATGACATTCTGCAGGAGGTGGATCCTGACAGAGATCTGAGTTCCTATGGCTTCAGTGGGAGATGGGACAGGGAGAGGGAGAGGAAGAAGGGGGGGAGAGAGAGAGAGGCATCTGAATTGCTCTCTCATTAATCACATCAAGTTTTCTGCTTCAGCTTCATCTCTCAGTAAAATGATACTTAAGACTAAATTCTACATTCCTTTCAAAGAATCCTAAATGAGCCAATCTTAAGGCAATATGGAAAGCATTCTAGTTTTATACCCTGGGATGCTGTTACATTTCATCTAGGAAGCTACATATGGTATAGTGTTAGTCTCTTTCCTAAGGAAGAAATTAATAGGCCTAGCTTTTTAGAGAGTAAATAACTCAGAAGGTTTTGAATTTCTGGGCTCTTTGCAAAGTTGGGTATTTAAATCAGTTAAATACTGTTTTTAAGACAGTTAAATACTTAGTGCATAAAGGCAACAAGTTATAGAGTTGCTAATAGGCTGGTTTAAAACTCCATGGTTATTAAGAAATTTAGTTTTGCCCAGGGGAGCTTTAGGTATACATCTTAATACTAGACAAGTAATTAATACTAGTATTTTAACTGTTTTTTAGATTTTAAAATGTAATTACCAGAGTAATCTTGAACATGTCCTCACTGTAAAAAAATCCAAAGATAACAGAATTCATCTCTCTTGCCTTCATCCCAGCAACACAAACCCATTTGCAGAGGCTACCACCATTAGTAGGTGACGATATCATTCTAGATCATCCAATGCATTTTCCAATGTTTGTATGTGTGCATTATTACTTAATATACATGCACTTTGAAACTTCTTTTTACAGGACACCTGGGTGGTTCAGTCAGTTAAGCTCCAGCTCTTTAGGCTCAGGTCATGATCTCCTGTGAGATCGAGCCCTGCATGCGGCTCTGCACTCAGCATGGTGTCTGCTTGTCCCTCTCCATCTGCTCCTCCCATCATGTACTCTCTCTCTCTCTCTCGAATAAATAAATAAAATATTAAAAAAAATAAAATAAACTTCTTTCTACATAAATATATACATTTGTACAAACACACATATAAGCCTGTTTATTTCTTTTAACATCAATAGTATTGAACTGGTGCATTGTTACTCAACATGCTTTTACTGTTAACAATGTATTGTGTACATATTTCTGTCACTACACAGATTTCTCTCATTCTTTTTAACTGTGTATAGTTTATTATAGTGTAGAAAGTATTACAGTTTTTATTTGTGACTAGTTTTATTTGAAAACTAGTATATGAATCTGTTAGAAAATTCAGATAATACAGAAGTATCTGATGGAAATTAAGTCTTCCTCTGACTGCAAACTCCTGATTGCTTTATGGTCTTTCCTATCAGTTCCCTGTGTAGACTTTCAAAGGCATTCTATGAATATATAATAAAAAATATATTTGCTTACACATAAGCACATATATAAACAAAAATGGATATGATGTGTTTTTTTTTAGTTTTATATTTGTGCTATACTTCCTTTTGTGTTAAAGATATGTGTATTTGGGTGTGTAGTATGTATGTATGTCATATATAACATACAATATAGGTTATTGTATAAAAATTATATGTAATATTTTTGAAAACTGGAAGTAAACACTACACTCTCTGAACTTTGCCTCTTTCATTAACAATGAATCTTGTAACTCCATTTTAGCACACAGGGATACATCTCATATTTTCATATGGATATAAAATTTTATTCTACTATCTCCCAATGAATGGACATATATGATGTTTCCGGTCTTCTTCTATAACGAGTAACATTTCAATGGATTTTCTTGAAATTACAATGTTGCATATATGATAAAAATTCCTAGAGGAGCGCCACAATTTATGCATCCATTCTTTTACTGACATTTAGTAAATCCCAATATCTTCTTATTATATAAGTGCTCCAAAAGGCATCTTTCCACATAGTTCCTAGTATAAATGCATGAGTATTGCTCTAGAAAACAATAGTTGGAATTGTTGAAGGTTTATTGAAATTTAATTTTAAAATACACTTTCAATTTGTCCTCCAAAAAAGCTCTGTTGCTTCCCCCAACTGAAAATGAACAAATTTACCCCTACATTTACCATCGTGTAATTTTTTTTGACATTCAATGAGTGGAAAAAATGGTATTTAATGATTATTTTCATTTTAATTTCCCTGCCTCCTGGTGAGGTTGAACTTATATGGTCTTGTGGTTGTGTTATTTGTAATTTCCTTTTCTGTATGTTATCTGTTAGGGTTAGGGTTGGACTCAGTTTTATTGAGTTATTTGTTTCCTATTGCTTCATAGAAATTCTTTACATATTTTGGATATTATTACTCTTTATTCTACATACATTATAAATCTGTTTGCCCAGCTTTAGGTTTTTTGGGACACAAAAGTTTTAAATTTTGATTTAGTCAAGTTTATCCTTTTTTTCCTCCATTACTGCTCTTATATTTTCTTTTGTTGAAGAATATCTTCTGTAGATTCGCCTCCTATAGTTACTTCTTACTTCTAATTTTTATTTTTAACCTTTAGCTCTTTAATCCACTTGTAATTTATTTTTGTGAATCATGTGAGATAGTGATCTTTTTATTTTTTAAATAGGCAATCAATCTTCCAACACAATTTGTTGAGGCACTCTTTCAACATTGACCTAAAATTCTACCATAATCATGTAAGAAATTCCCATGCATACATGAGTCTGTTTCTAAGTTTGCTCTGCTCTTTGAATGATCTATTTTTTACTCTACCAATACCATGGTGTTTTCATTACTAAGTTTTTAAAATATATTCTGAGATCTGGTAGGAGAAGGTGCCGCCTTTACTTCTGAAGTATTTTGCTTCAGAAAAATATTCTTTGTTTTCCTTTTGCGTTTCCATTTTTTCAAATGGGTTTTAGAGTTAACTTATCAAATATTTTATAAACTCTCGGGCGCCTGGGTGGCTTAGTTGGTTAAGTGACTGCCTTCAGCTCAGGTCATGATCCTGGAGTCCCTCGATTGAGTCCCGCATCGGGCTCCCTGCTTGGCAGGGAGTCTGCTTCTCCCTCTGACCCTAACCCCTCTCATGTGCTCTCTCTAATTCTCTCTCTCTCAAATAAATAAAATCTTTTTTAAAAGTATTTTACAAACTCTCTTGATATGTTAATTGGGATTGCCTTGAATTTAAGGAATAATTTGGAGAGTACTGTCAGCATTTAAGCAATAAACTATTCCGTGTAATCATAATTTTTAAGAATATGGGTGAAGAGAGGTGCCTGGGTGGCTCAGTCGTTAATCGTCTGCCTTCGGCTCAGGTCATGATCCCAGGGTCCTGGGATCGAGCCCCGCATGGGGTTCCCTGCTCGGCGGGAAGCCTGCTTCTCCCTCTCCCTCTGTCCCTCCCCCTGCTTGTGTTCCCTCTCTGTGTGTCTCTCTCTCTTTCAAATAAATAAATAAAATCTTTTTTAAAAAAAAGAATATGGATGAGAACTTCCATCCTAGTTGAAGAAAATGTATAATTAGTTTCATATTTGCATTCTTCCATTCTCTGTCTTACCATAAACTTTCCAACTCAGTTCTACAGTTCTAACCCATAATATCCACTGAGTAGGATTCAATCATAATGAAGCTTTATTTTAAATTAGAAATCAGTCTAGGAAAATAGGCATTTTTAGCCAGTTCCAAATCAGCTTCAAAACTATCTAATTTTTCTTATTGTCCCAGTGCTTAATAAAATATTTGCAGTATCATTTTACTGAATGTTAACTTCATAAACATGCTTTTTTACCACCTTTGTATGGGAAAAATGTATTAACCTAGACTTCACTTACTTTAGGATTTTGTGGTAATTCAACTTTAGCTGGACTGATGATTCACTTTTGCCCTTCTTAAAAAGGTTTACTTAGCAAATTAATAGTGTAAATAGGCAGTGAGCATGTTTAAGCCACTTTGAACACTATTTTTAATTTTATGCAAATGGTGTTGCTAATGCTAGTCCTGCTAATCTATTCATTAAAGCCAGAGGGAGCAAACTTTATTTTGGCAATTAGTTGAAGTTACTATATGTATTAAAAAGCACTAAACTGCATTTCTTTTAAAGCACATTATAAATTTAGACTTTTCACTAATTCAGATTTTTTCCCATTCCATGGTGGGAAATAATGAGCTTTGACTTTTGCCTTTGGTAGCTGGGGGGAGATAGCATTGCTCAGAGCCACTAACACTAAGTATCACAAGTTCTTTGGCTTCGGGGAAAATGTACTTGGTCAGCTCATACCTGTAATTGAAAGACCTGGCTGGGAGGAGCACCACTGCCCGTCTGAGGGAGAGAAGCCGGAAGACTGCCCTCGTCTGTCTTTCAAAGCCAGAGAAGAAATGCCATTGCTTAACAGGACGATGATGTGCCCTGATCCATTATCAAATGTCAACCGGCTGTTGCGTTCCACTACCCTCCCTGCTCCAGAAACTCCATGTCGTCTGATAGTGTTTGGAACGAGAGACATAGCAAGTGGCAACTATCGATGTGACCTTTCAGGTTATCTACAGGACACTGAGTGCATTTAAAGGGATAAAGTTGACATTTGTGGTTATGATCATTCATATTCTCGTCATCTGTCCATTGATCTAAGACACTGGTCACATCAATGTCTAGAAGCCCAGTGACAAATGTGACATATGACTGATAGGCAAAAGCTCAAGTGAATTTTGCCATTTATTATTATAATTATTGTTGAGTCAATTTTCTTTCCCCAATTATGGGGGCGTCGGGTAGTGAGCTGTCAAAAGTAAAGATATGGCTTCCTAATGTCATAGCAAGCTATAGGAAATACTTTGATGTAGAAAAGGTTGTCTTTCAGCACCCATATCTGCTTCTTTCTCCACTATTCCCTCCATAAATAACTTTTTAAATGATTAAACCTATGATTTTTTTCTTTAGGGGAGTCATATTATACCAGATGCTTTTTATCGTTTATTTGTTTTTATGCTCAAGTGTATTCATTATCTATTTTTTTATTGAGGTATAATTGACATATAATATTATATCAGTTTCAGGTGTACAACATAACCATTCGCTATTTGTATATATTGCAAAATCATCATCACACTAGTCTGGTTAACATCCATCATCATCCATGGTGATTTTTTTTTCTTTTTTTTTCTTTTAATGAGAAACTTCAAGATCCACTCTCTTAACCACTTTTAAATATGCAATATAGTATTAACTATAGTCACCATGCCATGCATTATTTTTTATAACTGGAAATTTGTACCTTTTATCTCCCTTTACCTATTTGCCCACCCCACTCTCTCACCTTTGGCAACCACCAAACTGTTCTCCATCTCCATGAGCTCAGTTTTTTTCGAGGGGGGAGCTTAGGGGGATGTTGGGGGTTTTTCATGTTTTTTTTTTTAGAGAGAAAGCATGCATAAGCAGGGTGGGGGGGCAGAGAGAGAGAGAGAGAGAGAGAGAATCTTAAGCAGGCTCCACACCCAGCGTAGAGCCCAATGTGGGGCTCAATCTCACAACCCTGAGATCATGGCCTGATGAAATCAAGAGTTGGACACTTAACTAACTGAGCCACCCAGGTGCCCCTTTTCTAAAGATTCCACATGTGAGAAAATAGTGTTTCTTTTATCTTTTTCTGTCTGACATTTTACTTAGCATAACATCCTGTGGGTCCATCAATGTTGTTGCAAATGGCAGGATTTCATTCTTGTTTATGGCTGAGTAATATTCTGGTGTGTGTGTGTGTGTGTGTGTGTGTGTGTGTGTGTGTGTGTGTGTGACATTTTCTTTTCCATTCACCCACATTTTGGTTGTTTCCATGTCTTGGCTACTGTAAATAGTGGTGCAATGAACATGGGGGTGAATATATTTTTTCAAATTAGTGTTTTTGTTTTCTTTGGGTAAATTCCCAGACATGGAATTGCAAGGTCATATGGTAGTTCTATGTTTAACTTTTCAAGGAACCTCCATACTGTTTTCTACAATGGTTGCATTGTAGAAATGCATGTTCATACCAACAGTGCATGAGGGTTCCCCTTTCCTCCACATCCTCACCAACACTTCTTATCTCTTGTCTTTTTTTTTATAATAGACATTCTGGGTCTGAAGTAATATCTCATTGTGGTTTTGACTTGCATTTTCTTGATCATTAGTGATGTTGAGCATCATTTTATTTACCTATTGTCCATCTGTATGTCTTCTTTGCAAAAATGTTTGTTCAGATCCTCTGCCCATTTTCAAATCAGATTGTTTGGCTTTTTTGCTACTGGGTTTTATGAATTCTTATAAATTTTGGGTATGAACTCCTTATCAGATATAGGATTCACAAATATTTTCTCCCACTTGATAAGTTGCCTTTTCATTTTGTTGGTGATTTTCTTTTCTGTGCAGAAGCTTTTAGTTTGATGTAGTTCCACTTGTTTATTTTTGCTTTTGTTGCCTCTGTCCTTGCTGTTAGATCCAAAAAAAAAAAAAAACCTTCATTATCTACTGCTGTGTAACAAATTATCCCCCATTTAGCAGATTTAAACAAACATGTATTCTTAACCAGTTTCTGTGGTCAGTAATCCTCATGAAGTTTACTGGATACCTTTGCTCAGAATTTCTTAGAAGTTTGTAATCAAGATGTTAGCAGAGGGCCTGTCACATGTCTGTGCTCAAGGTGACAACGGGGGGCAGTTCTGTTTCCAAACTCACTCACATGGCTGTTGGCAGACCTCAGATCCCTACTGGCTGTTAGTAGAGACCTCAGTTCTTCTCCACATGGGCCTCTCCATAGGGCAGCACATGACAGTTGGCTTCCCTAAGAATAAGTGCACTAGCGAAAGAAAGAGTCAGTGCCTGAGATGGATGTCATAGTCTTCGTAAGTTAGTCTCAGAAATGGCATCCCATAACTTTTGTTAAAAGTGAATCACTAGATCCAGCCCACATTCAAGGGGAGGGGATTACCCAAAAGTTGAATACTGGGAGGTAAAGATCATTCAGGGCCATCTTGAACGATGGTGCCTACTACCCCAGGGTAAATGGATAACGTAGGTGTCACATTCCTAATATGTTTCAGGGACAAAGCAACTAAGATTTACAGTTACTGTGTAAGAACACACAGTTAATATTTTAGAATAGGGATTTGAATCAGATCATTCTGCTGTTTTCCATACTTTAATCACTACATAGTACTGCCTCTCCAGATTAGGGGCACTTTATTTACCCTCAAGTGTGCCAGAAAACACGTTCTACTGTCTCAGGACAAGGTAAAATAAACACATTCAGGCTGTTAAGAATTACTCCCAGGAGCAAAACATTAAAGTTGGTTTTGTTCTGTTTGGTTTTGGTTTTAGAAAACCTTTAGGGTCTGGGGTGCCTGGGTGGCTCAGTCGTTAAGTGTCTGCCTTCAGCTCAGGTCATGATCCTGGGGTCCTGGGATCGAGCCCCGCATCGGGCTCCCTGCTCAGTGGGAAGCCTGCTTCTCCCTCTCCCACTCCCCCTGCTTGTGTTCCCTCTCTCACAGTGTCTCTCTGTCAAATAAATAAAATCTCTAAAAAAAAAAAGAAAAAAAAAACCTTTAGGGTCTGACATAACTGGCTTTGTTTAACTACTGGCATTATTGCTCATTAGCTTTGTGATTTTATTCATGATCCTTAATATTTCTGATCTTCATTTTATTTTATTTTCTGTCACTGGAATAAAATCACTTATTTCATAGAACTCTTTCAGGATCAAAAAAGATATATATAAAGATTCCTAACCTATATTATATATATATATATATATATATATATATATATATATATATAAAATTTATAATTCATGCTCAGTTAGTTTCCTTTCTCCTCATACCCCACCCAATTGTGAAAATTCAACAGACAGAAACATGAATATTTTCTTTAAGCAAAGGAACTTTTCTTGAGGTCCAAAAATCACTTAGATAGCTTGCCTATGCTTATGACCAAAAATTTAAATGTATTACATTCTTTTTTTTTTTAAAGATTTTGTTTATTTGAGAGAGAGCACATGCAGGGGGAGGGGTAAAAGGAGAGAGAGAAGTAGACTCCCTGCTGCACAGGGAGCCCGATGTGGTGCTCAATCCCAAGACCCTGAGATCATGACCGGAGCCAAAGGCAAACACTTAACTGACTGAGCCACCCAGGTGCCCCTATAGTACATTCCTTATTGGTGAGAACTTTAAACTTCTTTAACCAAAGCCTAGACTCACAGTGAGAGACATATGCTCCTGTTCCAGGCCAGGAGAGAATTGGAGACTGCTCAGATCATCTGGGTCATATAAAAAAAAAAAAGTTGGTGCCTGTAGAGGAGAAAGGTGCTTTAGATGGGAAATTAATCTTAATTTTAGTTTTGTTTTTCTGTCCCTCTCTCCCATGTATATTTCTACATTGAATACCATGGATTGAATATGACTGCAGTTAAGACAGAAACACATGTCCTATCCTATTCCATACTTTTCCCATATCTATCCCGTAAGAGACTACTCTTATCCTGAATTCAATTCTTCTGATCCTTATTGAACTCATAAAATCCAGTTCTTTGTGGTGCAGTTTTGCTATCCCCAATGTCATAAATCATTTGAAAGACCAGATTCCAAAATGTGTGAAAGTAAATTGATATAGAGGGCAATTTATGTCTCCGCTTTGTATTTACTTTTTGTAAAACAAATGCACAAACATTTCTTGAAGATATTTTGTTACAGAAAACTCTCAACCAAACTTTGATAAAAATGTATTTTGTTCTGTAGCTTATCTAAAAATGAGAATGTTGTTGGTGTTAGATGGTTTTATACCCCAAAGGGTTAAGAGATTAGCTGCAATGTATCCTTGGACAGCTTATGATCATTGATTTTTTTTTTCTTAAGCTGATTTTTCAAGAGCAATAGTGATTGTCACCATTGCTCCCACAAAGTTAGGGACAAAAGATACCTTGTGCATTTTTAAATGGAACTTGAGTACTAACTCATGTCTTCTTCAAACTGGCATGAACACAACACCAATTAAATTATATTAACTGACATTTATAAAACAACTACCATGTGAAAAGCACTGGGCTAAATATTCTCATCTCTATTATTTAATACTCATATCAATCATATGAATGATTATTATCATTATCATTTTTTAAATTCAGGGGATAAGCTTAAGACGATTAAATGATTTTCCCAAGGTTATATAGATAACAATTCACAGAGCCAAGATTAGAACTTATATCTTTTGACTCCAAGTAAAAAGCTCTTTCTGTCCTATGTCAAACATGGATAGAATGTGTGGCCACATTTTTTTTAAAGTTTGCTATTAATTACATAGGATAAATATGTTTCTCGGGGCGCCTGGGTGGCTCAGTCGTTAAGTGTCTGCCTTCAGCTCGGGTCATGATCCCAGGGTCCTGGGATTTAGCCCTGTATCGGGTTCCTTGCTTGGCAAGGAGCCTGCTTCTCCCTCTCCCACTCCCCCTGCTTGTGTTCCCTCTCTAGCTGTCTCTCTCTCTCTCTCTCTGTCAAATAAATAAAATCTTTAAATATATATATATATATGTTTCTGATGACATTGATTCTTCATTCATATTCCAAGAAAGTACTTTCAAGGGCCTTACTGTTTCACAGGAGAACAATAGGAACTTCTATTTTAAATTTCAAATTCTCTGCCAATTTCCTTACCCAAATTGCCTGCCATTAGAACCACAAGATTAGCATTCAAGGATGAGGTGTTCTTTAGGATTGAAACCAGTCATGGTTAGGAAAAAGAAAACATAGTCAACTCTTGACTAACTGAGATAATAGGGGACTGGAATTTTGTGCATAACTGAGGCCTGTAATGAATTCTAAGCTTTTAATTTTAACTAGTAGTTTCAATTTTTTTCTCAAAAAAAAATCAATTTTAATTTTTTCTGAGTTCCACTAAGAAGAAGCAAAATTAAATATTATGTTAGTTAAAATTAAGTTCAGCTATGGTAGAGGATGTTCCCCAAATTGTGAGTGAAATAGTTAATTTTTCTGTCATATTCAGTCTGGAGATGGCCAGTCCAGGAGTGACATGGCAGCTCTAGTCATCAGGACCTGGCCTTCTTTCCGAAGCAGTATTGCAGTATCCCTTGGGTGCGGCCATGGTGCTCCTCTCCAAGATGGCTATGGGCACCAGCCATCACAGACATACATCTCACAGCAGGATGGAAGACTGCAGGAACAGAAATTTACCCCCTTTTTAAAGATACTTCCCAGAAGTCTCACATGGCACTGCCCCTTAAACCAAGGTGAACAACATTAACCCCATGAGAAGCTGGAAACGTAGTTTTAAGTGAAGGTGTCAATATGTCTGACGGAAAATAAAGGTTCTATTAATTTGAGAGAGAAGTTGAGGATATATTGTTGGTGACAACAAGGTATATCTACCTCAGAAACTGAGCTACTAATTTTTAGGGTGTATAAAAAATAATGTCTGATGAAGTGATCAAAAGGCTGGCAAGCAGAGTTGCAAAGACAGTGTACCACTTCCTGGATAACCAAAAGTAGAGTGAAAACTCTCCATATTTAACACCTTTCATGTTGGAAATTGTGGAGACAAAGTTTTGCACAGAGTAACGGCAATGTATGGCCAGATTTATGACCCAATAGACTTTGACTGTGGCAAGAGATGTTTGCCTAAGACAGGGATCATTTCCCTGATGAAAACCTGAAAAGTCTATCCAGAAACATCTTAGCTTTCAGTACTAACCTATATGGCCTGTATATATGGTAATTTATTGAAGCTAGGTTTTGAAGCTATTCAATCTTCAAACTATCTCTTGGTGTAATGAAAATTTATTACTCACTATATAAATTAGCACTTGCTGTAGTTGTCCAAAATTTATCTCTGTCAAGTTTCAAGAGCCTCTCCTTTGAGCTACCTAGTGTTCTAAGCTGAGGTGAATACAATTTGGCTCATTCTAGTTAATTTGTGAGGAAAAAGTCATGTAGTAGCTCCACCCCACCCTGATAATCTACCTATTCCTAGTGATCCTGGCATTCCCATTCCAAAAGGGAAGAGTTTTTGTGTTTGTTTTTTTTTTAATGCCCTCACACCCCAACATCAGTCCTTCTTGTCTTTTTCATCAATTTTCTTTCCTGCCCTTGACCACATGCTTTTTGACAATGCCCTGACTACCTGACTACAGAAACTAGTGGTAACAGCATAACCAGTTGAGCACAGACATTTAAGACTTAACACTTACTAATTTTCTTGTCTTGGCTCAACAGTAACTATGTGATGACATTTCATCTCTCTGGGCTTCAGTTAACTCAATTGTAAAATGAATGAGCCCGGGCTGGATGGTTTCTAAGATCCCTTCCAGCCCAGGAAAAGTCCATGATCCTAGGACTCCAGCATCAGAGCTGATGAAATGTTTCAGGAAATCCCATTCTTCTAGCAACACACTAATGAATAGATAAGCCTATTCCTAGTAATGACACAAAGGCTCCACCTGCCCTCTGCTGTTAACGACAGCCCAACTGTCTAGTCTCCTTGCTGTCCTAAAGGTTCTACAATCTTACACTTCTCAAGAGTGAAAAGAAAGAACTCCATGAGTTGATGTACATATAGTCAAATCTCAATCAGTTATACTGGGGGGAGGGGGGGGAAATGGCATGGCTAAATACAGATCACCATTAATTAAAAATCATTCATATTTAGTGTTGGCATTATTGCACATTTTGTGGAGAGCTGGTTTCTGCATAAGTATACATCCGTCTTTTGAAAAAATTGTGCATATTTATAGTCCAGTGATTCACATTGCCTCTAGAAAAGAGCTCCTCAAGCTGGAGGAAACTAGCCAAGAAATGGCAGGCAATCCACATATAGATAATTGAGAATGTCATTTTATCTACTATCTTTTATGAAAAAGGACTTGAAGCAGTTTACAAAACTACACATGACACCATGTAATTGAGAATTCATCATATCCTGTTCAAGCAAATCCTTGTGCTAGGGCAACTTATGTTCAATTAGGTGCATTTGTCTTTGGGAAGTTTGCACCTAGTCAAGATGGATTCTTAGTATGCGTAAAACTTTTACGAATAAGGATAATAACAGCTCCCCTGCTGTATCAATGAATCACCACCCTTCCAACGTGAGAGACTGACGGCAGCTGTCAGAACACAGTTTCTTTGAAATGCTTTATAAATACCATCTAAAGAACCAGATTGTTCCTTAACAGCCTTGTTATCCTAATGAAATCACTCTGCTTCCTAATCTTTGCTCCAGACACCACCAAGGTTGGGCAAAGGAAACCCCATCTCCCCAAATGACTCTAAACACCAAGTTTGGATGACAGATTCATGATTGGATCTGCCTCCCCATTAATTTATTTGCAGGAGACACCTGTGCCAATAACCTCGTTAGGGTTTGGAGCTTGTCCCTAGAAAGGCATGCCTTCCCTCTCTTTGAATCCGCTTCCCATAATTCTTAATTACTTTCTATTGCCTGGTGGGGAAAAGCACATGACATGGAAAATTTTATAGGGTCTAATCATTAACCAACTCTGTTCTTGTGTGAAGTTAGTGTCAAAGAAAATGGTCTGTCTCTGTCCCTCTAGGTACTTTCAAAATCACTGGCCAAAGGAATTTTCCTCGTACATTTTCTGCTTGAGGGCCATTTCCTCGGAGATAAGAGCAAACACTTTCAGAGCTCTCTCTGTGTTAGGTGCTGCTCTAGCCCTTTATACAGAATTCATTTAATCCCTCAGCAACTCTATTAGTGAAATCATGCTGTTATTCTGATTTTACAGATGAGAAAACTGAGCCACAGAGAAAAGTCACTTGCCCAGGTGGTGGAGCCGTGATGCAAAGCCAGGTTGTCGGACTCCAGAGGTCTTGCTTTAACAACCATGCTCTTCTCCCTTAGGAAAGAAACTTCATGAAAGAAAAAACAACTTGTGAGCTTAGCCTTCTTTGTTTTTGAACATTATCCAAACTACAGTGGAGATAAAGGGATAAAAGAAGATTGGAGAGTAGGACGATTGTGGGGTGGGAACAGGAATCAAAAATTGTGTTTAAGACCTAGTAACTCTGATTTTCCTTTTGGACATCCAAGTGGAGAGCTTAATAATCAAGTCTGGGGCTCATGAAAGAAGTCAAGCATGGAGATATAAATCTGGAATTCATCAGCATACAAATAAGTGATTTTTGAATGCTTTATAAGCCTCCTAAATAATTTTTTAAAAAATATATTTACTGCTTGACTAATGTATATTTCTAGGTGCTTTAATCAAACTTAAATGTGACCAAAAACATTATGAATCATTTGCAAGCACCTAGATTCTCCTTGTCCCATCCCAACTTTGAAGTAAATGTATTTATTTCCCATTCAACTTCCCACCCATTTTTTCCATTTAAACATCAAATTCTTTTCCTTATCTCCCTTATTTTTTACTAGACCATCCCTACTCCTCACAAGCCAAATAATTTCAGAAGGGGATTTTCTTTTTACAAAGACACTAAAATCCTTCAGTGTGAGTTGAGCTATGAATGCCTAGGGATTGGGGTGGTTCAGTGAACTAATAACTGCCTTCTCACCTCTGGGATCCACGTTCTAATATAGCCTTTGATTAAAGTGGCTCTAAATCATCCTGATTATCATTGCCCTTATTATAAAGTGTGTACCACTCTAATTTGGGTCGAGATACTTTAAGAAGTTTTTTATCATTCATGTAACCGCCTGCCCATGAAACTCTCATTAGATTTGCTCTCTCACATCTTCAACATTTGAGTGCATATGTGTGAACAGCCTGATGAGAAATAGAGATTTGGCATTCACTTGTATAATGTAAGGCCTGCAGGGGGAAATTTACCTGCTTCTTAAAATGTTCAAGGACCAGCTCTGCTTCAATACTTCGGCCTCCTCTCCATCTCTCTCTCTCTCTGCATTAGGGATACTGAACTCATCTATGTTTGTTCGTTTGTTCGTTTTTCAAGGAACACTGTTTTATTATCTAAAATTTACATATTTGTAACAGTTGTTTCTGAGTGGAAAGGACTTATTTATTAACCCAAAGCAACCAGTTTTCCTATGAGATGTGAACCACATTGCATGGTTCATACTGTTTAATCACAGCAATTCCCCTTCAAAATATATACCAGATCTCTGTACTGCATATCTTCACAGCTTGTAAACCAGCAGTAGTAATAAAGAATTAATCAACTTAGAATTCTAATCTGGACCTTTGTTTTTCCATTTTGTTGTTTAAGTGAGTCTAGGTTTTATTGCTAAAAAGGGAGCTCAGGAAAGAGAAACTGACAAACTATCCATAATTCCAGTTTACTTCTGGACTATTTTCATATTTGACCCAAACATTGATGTGAAGCAAATATGTTGATGACAGATGAAAGTTAGTAATCCTAACTGAAATTAAAATGTATAGGTATAAAGGTAAATCAAATCTTATATTGAGGGCGCCTGGGTGGCTCAGTTGGTTAAGCGACTGCCTTCGGCTCAGGTCATGATCCTGGAGTCCCGGGATCGAGTCCCACATCGGGCTCCCTGCTCGGCGGGGAGCCTGCTTCTCCCTCTGACCCTCCCCCCTCTCGTGCTCTCTCTCTCTCATTCTCTCTCTCAAATAAATAAATAAAATCTTTAAAAAAAAAATCTTATATTGAGATTCAAAGATCAAGGGCATAAATGCAGCCATGGGTGGGTCTTGGCTTGATAACTGCTTACTCAAAAAATATTTGGTGGGGCAGATTCATTGGCCCAAGTTCTACATGGGCTATTAGCATTGGGAAGCAACTAGGTGCCACCAAGAAACAAGCTTCATAAATGGAAGCACAGTGTCTGGACCAAGGGGAGTAAGTGGTCTTTTGGCCAGACCACATCTGGATTTTAGATGCATATTAGCACCACAAAATATTGACAAAAGAGAATCCATTCAATGAAAGATAATGGTGGTAGTGAAGAGTGCGGTAGTGAAGAGTGCATTATATAAAAAAACAGATGAAGCAAGTGGAGGTCTTCAGCCTGTAGACAAGGTAACAACAGAAGCAGCAGGGGTTTGAGGAAATTAGAGAAGACATTTTTTGAAGGACTATGAGTAAAGGCTGGCTTAGCCTGCATCTCATGGTTTAATGTAATTGTAGGGAACAGAACAAGAAACAATACTAAGGAGATACATGATAGCAGACCTTCCCTGGCTGCCCCTCAGAATCATCTGTAGAGTTTTTCTTTTTTTTTTTAAGATTTTATTTATTTATTTGAGAGAGAGAGCAGGGGGAGGGGCAGAGGGAGAAGCTGAGCAGGGAGCCAAACTTGGGGCTCAATCCCAGGACCCTGAGATCATGACCTGAGCTGAAGGCAGATGCTTAACTGACTGAGCCACCCAGGCGCCCCTCATCTGTAGAGTTTTTATGATCAAGACTCCTGAGCCTCATTCCTATTGATTCTGATTCAGTGGCTCTTAGGTGGCGCTTGGTAATCTGTGGTTTTGAAAATATTTTATAGGGAATGATGTTCACCTTGGTTTGAGAACAACTCTAAGGAGGCAAATTTCACTTTGACATAAGAACTAATTTTCTAACAATTTCTACTATTCTGAAGCATAAATTGAAGTCAGTCTGCCCTTGGTCGGTGAGGGGGGGCAGTAAGCCCCTCGTTATTGGAAACGTCCAAGCAGTTGCTAATTATTGAGAAAAGATTTACCCTTTAAGAGTAGGTTGTGTTCAGTGACTGCAGAGGCCACCAGGCTCTGTAAGGACCCGTAAGCTCTATGATGGCAGGAGCAGTGTCTGGTTGCATTTCCCCCAGCATTTGGGACATTGCAGGTGCTCAAATACCTGTTAAGTATTGAATGAATGGATGCAAGTACCCTTCAGGTAGCAGGTAGCAGGGACACGGGGACTGGAATCTGGTTTCTTAGCACTCATCTCTAAACCCATGCTGCTTCAGCCAAATGTGTACTCCTTCTCTGTAGTACGTTCTTCCCTTTTCCTCCACATTGGTGCAACAGAAAGTTTCAACTCATATCCAATGTCACAGAATGTCAAAATTAGCTAAGACATAATATAAATGATAACATCTAATATGAAAGTGGCCTTTCTTTTTTTTCTTAATATTTTTATTTATTTATTTGACAGAGAGAGAGAGAGAACATGCACAAGCAGGGTGAGAGGCAAGCAGACAGAGAGGGAGAAGCAGGCTCCCTGACGTGGGGCTCCATTCCAGGACCGTGGGATCATGATCTGAGCCAAAGGCAGATGCTTAACCAACTGAGCCACCCAGCTGCCCCGAAAGTGGCTTTTCAAGATGTCTGCCACTTCCCTGTACCCCAGGCCTCACAGCTTTCCTCATCCGCACCCCCACCATGCCCCCAAGCCATCTGCTCTAAGCCAACCCCAGCTTTAGTTTCTCCATTTGCCCACTCATTTGAATCACCAGGATTCCCAGTATCTGTTCTCTTCCAAAAATGACCATATAGGGCTTCTACATTGTTTTAACCTCAAGATTATTTGATTCTAGCTAGAAGAAATCACAACTCTTTAGGGGTACTTTTCTGTCAGCTCAGAACGAGGGACATTTCCTCGCCATCCACTATACCCACCATGTTTATTTCTGCTTCTGTGCTTTTGTAACTGTTCTTTCTTCTTTCTTCAAATCCAAATCCCATCACTTATTAAGATTAAACTCAAGCTACACCTTCGTCATGGAGTCTTTCTGTGTTAACTCCAGAATTTGCCAATCTTCCCAATTCTGGACCCCTGTAATATTTATATTCTATTCTCACCATTTGTGGCTTAACCAGTTCTTCTCTTGAAAAGTTGCCCAACAGTATCAGCTTCTGAACACAAGATGTATGACATTTCTTGGTATTTTCCAATGTTTTGACCTAGAGTACACACAGCATATTTCCTTAGAAAATGCATGCTTGTTGATTTCATGTAAGATTAAATGCATCACTCTGGTTATGATGAAAAAGCATCTGACTTTGGAATTTCTTTGATAATTTCTACATGAGAAGAACCAAAAATACAGCTTTCTGAATGATACACAGCCTCAGAGAGCTCTGTGTGTGTGTGCATGCGTGTGTATTTATATAAATGTTGTAGTTATGCCCAGACTCCCCTGTCTTCCAGAAAGTTCCAGGTCTAATTCTGACTCATCTCCATTCTCACCACAGGCTTTACTCTCACCCAGGGCTGCAGAGGATGATGAAGTCCAACTTGTCAGGATTGTTACTTGCTTGCAAAATATTCACACCTTTGACAGAGCTGTCAGACTTTTGTCCCCAAACCAAACGAGCACACAAACTGATTTTCCTCTCTCCAGACTGGAGGGCAGTGCTTTAAATCAACTCTCAGAAATAGTTCAAGTAAGTGGATCTGTACCAGCAAAAGCCCAAGGAGGGTAAATCTTCATCCATAGTTCATCAGACTCTTAACAAAGATGCTGTCACTTTTTAAAATATAATTAAACGTCCTTCTCTAGAAATGACCAATGGAGATGGTAAAAGGAAGCTTGAGGTGCAATCATGTGAATGCTTGATGCCTTAATAAATGACAATCACCTAAATCTGTATTTTTACAATGAACAAAAAAGCTAGATTAGTGAATATTCTGAAGAAATATCCTCAAAGACTTATAGAGATCAAGCCTCTGAAAGAACAAATAAGAAAAATTATAATATTAAATAAATTCAATAATTTATAAAGTTAATATATACTCAAAATTAGACAATATGAGTTGAAAATTATAGATAATGAAAGATACACAAAAGTAAGTGGTAAAAAAAGTAGAGGAAAATGAGTTCCCAAGTAGACACAGGTTCAGATCAAGGCTTCTAACCTTTTTTAAAAAAAGATTTTATTTATTTGTTTTAGACAGAGATAGAGAGAGGGCATGAGTAGGGGGAGGGGCAAAGGGAGAGAGAGAGAAAGAATAGTCAAGCAGACTCCCTGCTGAGCTTGGAGCCTGGCTTGGGGCTCAATCCCACGACCCTGAGATCATGACCTGAGCCAAAACCAAGAGTCGGACGCTTTAACTGACTGAGCCACCCAGGCAGTCCCAAAGCTTTTACCTTTTAAAACACTATATAAAACATGACTTATAGCAATTTTTACTATCAATGGCTACAGGATGAATAGCAAGAGAATCTTATTTGATTAAGAAAGATTTTATGTGGCTAATTCTGCAAGTAGAGAGTATCCTCAGTATGTCCACCGTCCCCAGCCCTCTTCAATCAAATATCACTTCTGACCTAGTATTGCTGGTGCTCATAGACGGTCAGAGACTGGAGGGAACTGGAAGCTGGAGCAAGACTCTTCTTCCCGGGTAACATGGGGCTTATAGGCCTTGATGGACTAGCAAGACAGGAAATGCTGGGCTGTATTTGTGTTCTTGCAAGAGACATGGAGGGGTTTCTGAACAAGTACGCTGAGTCCTGCACTGTAAAAGAGAGGAGAGCACAAGCTTTTGAAGTTGGAAGAATAGGAAACCATTTCTCAATAAGGAATTGGCCATTTGCCAGCTGGTACATCATTGACTCAAAGGGCAGTGGCTTCTCTTTCTTCAACCTATATGGAATTGTTCATGCGCAAGCTACCCAGCAGCAAGAGCTGAGCCTCGGGATAAATTTGTCCATGACCAGGGAAAGAGAAATATTAACTCATTTATGGAGTCTGATAGCCAGAGAGAGGAAAAATAAGCAGAATACCCAGAACATAAACTAGAATTTTGGGGGGGAGACAGACAACAACTTGAATAGCCACAAAAGAAATACATATACATACACACACACACACACACACATACACACATATGTAGGTATGTATATAAAATCACATAAAAAGACTTAATTGGGAAAAATATCAAATTTTTAAAATTCAATAGTTCAGGAACCCTAATATACAAATAAGAGGAGCTCCAGGAGGGGAAACAAGGAATAGATAGATGGACAAGAGGCAAAAATTAAGCACAGAGTAGAAGGAAAAAAGACTTCAGTCTGCCTATCAAAAAAGTGTTCATGAAATTCTAGGCAGGCTTGATGTTAAAGCACCTCTTTAGTGTATGCTAAAACTCCTGAAACTCCAAGAGAAACTTCTAAGTATTTTAGAGTGAATAAAACGAGTTATTTAGAAAGAAGGAAGAGGAAGAGAATGAGAAGAGGAAGAATCAGACTTCTCAGCTGCAGCATTGGAAACTGAGAAGATTTTCAGAATTAGAGGTCTGGACTATTGGGAAAGACTGTGACCCAAAAAATTATTCACACCTTAGATAATATTTGCCAATCAGCATGAAAGAAAGAAATTTGTAGATATGCAAGGGCTCTGAGACTTTTTCATCCAAACACTCTTTTTGAAGAGAGTACTCACAAAATGCTATAGTCAAATAGCAAATGAATAGGAAGAGAGATTTTTAAGGTAGAAGATAAAAGAAAAAGCAAGTGATGAGCAGTTAACACTGAAATACAGTTATATCTAAATGATTAATGATAAAGTAACTAGCAATCTGTGATATAAATGCCAAATTATGATTTCTAAAATAAAAATGACATTCTATAAAGGAAAACCCAAGAATTATCTAAAACAAAAAAATTAAACTATTGAAGCAAAATGGGAGCTGTGGATGTAGAAGTGGGGAATAATAGTATCCCAAATATTGTATTTATGGGGGTGCCAATATTGTATGTGTGCTATGGACTATGTAGGAAAAAGAACATCTAAAAGTTTCATCTTATTGGGATGGACAGGAGCAGTAGATGAAAAAAATAGAGGATATAATAATAGGCATCTTATTTCCACAAAGGAGTTCAGAAATATGTGTTTCATTATGACTGTAAGGGATGGAAAGGTACCCACTAGCAGAATTATTGAAAAAATGAAAATAAGAGAACTTCTAAATTAAAAATGGTGGAAAGAGTAATGAATGGCAATTTGATCAAACAAGAAACAAATAAAGATAAAGGGAAAAAAAAACAAAGTAAATAAATATCAAAGAGAAATATATTAACAATAATATTGAAGATTGTTGTTAACACTAAAGATGAATGGGCTACATTCTTCTAATGAAGAAACTGTGTTGGGTTGTAAAGTAAAACACACACACATACACACACACAGAGAATCGTATACATAAAAGGATAACTACTAAATATTTTTTAATTTAGTAACAAATTTTGAAATTTATTTTATTTTCCAGCTTTATTGAGATATAATTGACGTGTAATATTGTATAAGCTTACGGTGTGTAAGTTCTTAGCCATTATTTCTTTAAATAAGCTTTCTGCTTCCTTGTCCGTCTCTTCTCCTTCTGGGATTCCAATAATTTGCAGACTGTTTCTTGTGATGGCATCTCATAGATCAGGTAGGCTTTCCTTTTTTTTTTCTTTGTTTTCCTCTGACTAGATAATTTCAAGGGTCCTGTTTTCTAATTCATGGATTCTTTATTGTAATTGTTTCATTCTGCTGTTGATGTTCTGTCTTGCTTTTTTTTCATTTCATTCATTGTATTTTTCAGCTCCAGAATTTTTGTTCTTTTTTGTGATTTCTCTTTGTTAAACTTCGCATGTTTGTCTGTGTATTGTTTTGATTTCATTGACTTGTCTCTCTGCTTTTTCTTGTAACTTGCTGAGCTTCCTTAAAACAGCTATTTTGAATTCTTTATCTGGTAAATCACAGATCCCCTTATCTTCGGGATTGGTTACTGGAAATTATTGTCAGCCTTTGGTGGTGTCATGTTTTTCTGGATTTTTCCTATTCCTTAAGGTCTCATGTTGTTGTCTTCATACGCAAAATAGCGAATCTCCTCTAGTTTTTATTGATTGACTTCAGAAGAGAAATGCCTTCCATCAGCTCTGCTGAGGCTTCTTAGGCTTTCTTGGATCTATGGATACACCTGCTCCACATTTTTTTCTCCCTCTTGTGGCAGAATTCTTAAGTTTGTATGCTCTCTCTTGACCTTGCAATGCATTAGTCTGGGTGCTGGCAGCATCTCTTTTGCTTTCCCAGGGGTATTGCTAAAGCTTAAGTTTCTGGTTTCTCCCTGGCCCACAGATTTGGGCCAGCTTTCTGCAAGTGCTCACTGGCCATCTGCCAAAGTATGCTCTTAGTACCATTGGGACCACCCACAAAGCTGACCCCAGCACAGTGTGTGTGTGCATGTGTGTGTGTGTGTGGCATATGGGACATTCGGGGTGCTTGTGGGCCAGGTGGGGGAATCCATGGGTGGGGCCTCCCCAGCGGCTTGTGGAAAAGCTTCTTGTTGCAGCCCACAACCAAATTAGAATTCATACCCCCTTCGTGCCCTCCAAGAGTCCTATCTGCCATTCTGCCAGCAGCTTCCTGCCCCCTAGTAGTGCAGCTCAAGACTCACTATTCTGGATGGGCTGAGAGAGAGATGGGCCTCTCTGGCAGCACCGTGCCTAGCTGGGGGAAGCTGGATGCTCACTCACGTGCTGTCACTCTCTCAGGCGCTGAAGGTCCTCTTGGGACTGAGCTGTGCTGCCTTGGAGGATGGAAAGGGTAAAGTCTAACTGCTCCTCTTATCCTCTCCAATGCATCCAAACTGATTTTTTTTTCTCTAATGGTGTGCTAGATCTTCTCTGGAAATCTGGACTTTTCCAAAGGCTCTCTGTTCATAAGCAATTATTTAAGACTGTTCTCCAGGGACTCATCAGCCGACCACTGGACTGGACCTCAGCTGCCTGGGACTGGGGCTGGTTCAGAGTTCACTTCAGGACCTACAACTGAGAGTGAGGCCTGTATGCCCATTACCCAACATGAAGGCCAGCGAGACTCTTCCTGAGTTCCTTGGGTATGATACTGGACCCCACAGTTCCCAAAAAGGCACTTTTGTCCACAGACGGATGCCAAATGATGTTCTTGAGGGAGGGATGTGATCAAGGAACGTTCTCCTGGGACTTCCTGCTTACTTTACTCTCCTGGTTACTAAATATTGATGATGCGTGAACTTTCACATGATTTTTACTTTCTTCTCTTTACCTTTATTGACTGGTTGGCTTTTTCTTTCGACTTTCACAATAAGCAGGTGTCGTTTATATAATCAGAAAAAAAGGAAACTAGTTTTACTGTGGAGAAAAAGGTTGGTATGATAATGAGATGAAATTCATTGCCCCCATTTTTTCTTTTTGGCTCTTGCTGAGAAAACAGTAAAATACAGATACTGTTTATCTCAAACTGCTAATCAGCAACAACTGTGTTCCCATCACAGATGATTTAATTTTCAAAAGCATAAACTGACTTCCGGATTTTTGTTCTGCATCTATGTGCTAGGAGCTACTTACCATTTGTTGGACATTTTCCTGTATGTCAGATCTCATAAGTACATCAGCTCAGCTGTTTCTCAGGTAAGACTATCTCTCTCTATTTTTAAAATGAGAAAATTAACATGACTAAACAGCTGGTTAGTCACAGAGTCGGGATTCAAATCTCGTCCTGACAAATTTCAGAGCTCATATCACTTGCCACTATGCTCTATCACTAAGTTTACAAAAACAGATAGACCACACAGCCTTGTCCTTACATGCCTGCAGTTTGTTTATTTATGTGCAGAGGAAGCTCATAAGTAGACATCAGCCCATTTAATCCTCATCGAATCCCCATGAGGTAGAGGTGCCTATTTTTAGACATAAGGCAATTAAAGCTCAGAGAGAAGTTAAGCCCTTCTTAACACTTCACAGAGTGTAGACAAGGGGCAGACCTTCTGCAGAGTGGTTCCCAAACTTAACCGCAAGATTTTGTGCTGTCTGGAGCTTTTGTGCTTTGAAGTTTCGCACTGATCGGTGCCTCGAAGCCGCCTATCTTGGATCTGAAACTCCGGAGAGGTTCTAGACTGCTCCTACACTAAAAATGAGCAATTAGGCTGCAAGAGGATTGATGAATTCCTTCCAAATTATCAACGCCATGCTAGACTTAATAAACCATTGTTTCCCCCAAGAGCTCCGGGGAGGTTTTCTTGTCACTGGAATCAATAGAAACATGATTTTGCTTCTTGTGCAGACAGAAAGAAGAGGGTTTTTTGTGTGTGTGTTTTTTTTTAAGATTTTATTTATTTATTTGAGAGAGAGAGAATGAGAGAGAGCACATGAGAGGGGGGAGGGTTAGAGGGAGAAGCAAGCTCCTCGCCGAGCAGGGAGCCCGATGCGGGACTCGATCCAGGGACTCCAGGATCATGACCTGAGCCGAAGGCAGTCGCTTAACCGACTGAGCCACCCAGGCGCCCCAGAAAGAAGAGGTTTAAGAGTATCGAGTCACCCCAGAAACCTAATGATCTTTGCCATTCAAGTGTAATTCAAATTTCTCTATCCAGCCTCAAGCGTGTGCTCAGATATAATCGACCAAACAGGGAGATTTGCATGCTGCCCATTGACATACCTCAGGTCACAGATGTCCTACCCATCTGCGTGGTGTGTCCTAGTTTTATTTTCCTCTGAAGGAAAACAAATATGCTGCATACTTGTGGAAAGGAAGTGAGGGCTTGAAGCTGGTCTTAACGCTTCTGTGTCGAAAGAACTCTGCTTAGCTAGGCGTTATTGGAGCAAAAGCCGCTTTGTGTCCGGGAGGGGCTCCTCCAGCCCGCCCCCCCCCCCCCCCCCCCCCCCCCCCCCCGTCGCTGGCTCGGGCCCCTCTCACAGGGTCCGAGGACCGTGTTCATCATGTGGAGTGAAAGCTGACAGGAATGAGCACAGGCAGGGAGCCGTGAGACATGCAGGCATTGTCATGCATGGCTGGCCCGCAGCCATCAACGGCAATTAAACGTGGAGAGCTGGGGATCTCTTTGGACAGGTTCAAGTTCCCTGGTACCGCTGTGATTAGATGTTTTGCACTGTTTCCCTGGAGTCAGGATGTGACATATTCCCTTCCTCTTGCTCTTTTCTCCTCTCTTTCGTGCTGGCCTGGTGCTGCCTGCTCACCCAGCACAGACATTTAGATAACTTCATTTTGACAAGAGTTTGGTCAAAGCAGCTGCGAGAGGCACCAGATCGGAGGTGGTCCTGATTCAAGAGAAAGAGGCGCTTAAAAACTGCTCTCTTCTTTTCCAGATGTATGCGTTTTAGCTTAGTAGGTATAACCGGCCAAGGGAGAATTCTTGCTGCAATTTCCTTGTGTTTGTGGTAATTTACTTCCTGAACTGAATTCTGCAGTTTGCCTTCTTTAGAACTCTGCTGGTTTTAAGGGAACTGAAAGGATGCTAGGCTGTGCTTTTTCAGCAATGTTGGTCACTTAGTTCTCTCCAGGTTTGAGATGGGTTGCTATGGTTCCTCACGTGCCTGGTATATAAGTTAGTGGAATTATATTTATGAAATTGGCCTTGCAAGAAAGAGAGACTGGCTCATTTTACCAGAGTTAGATATCTAGTTTGGAGTATGGGGGAAAGAACTGAGAAAAGAAAGGAATCCTCTCCTTCTAGGATAAGTGAAAATAGAGGGAGGAAATTATCATTGATCTCCTGCCCCCTGCATACAATCATGATTAACTTCCCTTGGTTTGATCATTGCCATCATTCCTTCATTAACCGAGTAATTCACAAACATTTAGAGAATTGCTTCTATGTGCAAAGTAGGGATGCAAAAAGGTCTAATTCAATGTGTTGAACACTTAGTAGGCTCTGATATGTGTCAAGAGCTGTCTAAAGCTTTGGGATACAATGAGAACTAAGGTTGGGGCCAGCTGTCAGGGAGGGGGCACAGACATCTCTAAACACAAGTGTAATCATGAGGACTTGATGTGGGGGGGCATCCGGGAAGTGAGACTCTGAAGTTGCAAAATGATAAGGTCACCGGGGTGTGGAACAGACAACAAACACCTATTAGATGCAACAAAATAAAATGAGTTTTTCTTACAAGGTAAGAGATGATCAGTTAAGTTAAATTAAAAGCCCAGCACCCATTTTCACTACTTTAAGATGTGTAAAACATCATTAACAGAGATGAGTATGCTGTGCATTATTTTATCACCAGGAACATAAACATACTTATAAAGGCTGTTTGTTGCTGTGACGCTGACCTCGCAAGTTCTTAAATATTGAGGTCTCTCCTTTGGGGAGTTTCTGGGAATTGAAATCAGAAGTTTGGGAAGGTACAACTTTTACTCTGTTTGGCTCTAAGGTAGGAAGAAATGTGTCTGGTTCATGACTTAACTAACATATTCCCTCTGCCTCCTCAAAACCTGGGTTGAAAAGTAAAAGCTATAGACAAATAGGAGGCTTTTCTAGGCATATAGCAAGGATAACAGACTTAAGCTGTTTGAAAGGGAAATCACTTACATTTTGATACATGACAGAAACTCTGCTTTCTTGCTGAGGAACGGTCCCTGCTGGTATCCCTTGGATGTGAGGCTCATGACCTGCATCCTTAATATGTGAAAAGAAACAGGAATTGTACTGCAGTCAATCCAAAGGAGAAAAGCTGTAGATGAGAAAGTATGTAGACTAACCCTGGTTTAAATTTCAGTTTTCTGCCTTACCAGCTCTGTGGTTTGGGGCTAGTTTCTTAACTTCTCCAGCCCTTAAATCCCTCTTCTGCAAAAGGGAAGTTCTACCTATTAATTAATAAGATTATTGTGGCTTCCTATCAGAGATAATGAATGTGGAAAGTACCTAACAGAAGGTGATCAATAAATGTTATTGATAATTATTATGACTATTATTGTGTGGGTTCTAGTGACTGCAGCCTTAGAACGGCCTAGATGTTTTGTACCCTTGACAGCTGCTAGTTAGAAACTAAGAGGTAAGCAGACAAAATTGGATTCTGGCTTTATTAATTTTATAAACCCGACTCAAGCTCATGCTTATTGTTTTGGAGTCTGGCTTTCAGGAACTACCTGCACATCCTCAATTACCTAATTCTTTTCCAAACATTTCTAGTGGCTGCTCCCTTAAAAAGTCTCTAAGGAGGATTGATCTCTAATATATGGGATCTAAAGAATTAAGCATGTCAGGGCATCACTAGTAGCAAAGCCTCTTGACATTGCTTTTTCCTCTCTGTGAAATGGGGATAAATGGATCATTTACTAGTGAGATACATCTGAGAAGCAGCAAATAAATATGACTAGAAAGCAATGTAGGAAGTATAGTATGTGTATGAGTTAGCTTTTGCTGTGTAACAAACTATCCCAGAACTTAGTGACTTAAAACAACAATCATTGTTAGCTCACAGTTCCATGGGTTGGCAGTTTGGGCTGAGTTCATATGGGCAATTCTTTTGATGTTCTCACTCATATGTCTGCAGTCAGCTGTCAGATAGACCAAGGGCTGGTTGGTCTAGGTTGGCCCCACTCACATGTCTAGCAGTAGGCAGCCAGACAGTGAAGGCAGGTAAGTTTTCCTTTAAGTGACCTCTCCAGAAGGCTAGCTCGTGCTTTTTCATATGATGGATTCAGGATTCCAATTGCAGCAAGAGAAAGCAAACCCCTAATATTACAAGCATTTTTGAACCTCTGTTTGCAACATATTTGTTAATGTTCCATTGGCCAAAGAAAATCACATGGCTGGAGCGCCTGGGTGGCTCAGTCATTAAGCATCTGCCTTTGGCTCAGGTCATGATCCCAGGGTCCTGGGATCGAGCCCCGCATCGGGCTCCCTGCTTGGTGGGAAGCCTGCTTCTCCCTCTCCCACTCTCCTGTTTGTCTTCCCTGTCTCACTGTCTCTCTCTCTCTGTCAAATAAATAAATAAAATCTTAAAAAAAAAAAGAAACAAACAAAATCACATGGCTAAGCCTAGATTAAAACAAAAAGAATATGGTAGAGAAATAGATTCCATGTCTTTATGTGAGGAGCTGCAAAATATTGTGGGTATATTTTTTAAATCTACCACAGTGAAGACATGTAAATGTAATAGGAGTCCCAGATCTACTATGTAGGCAGAAAGGCAGGGATATAAAGAACCATATAATTTACAGAGCACCTGATGAGATGAGAGCTGGCTGAAGATCTTTTGAGCAGAATCTCTGTGAGTTGGGGTGGACTGGGGAGACTCTGCTTAGTACAGTAGAAATAGCCAGCACTTGCTATTGCTGTTGTTAACAAGCTATGTGTTGTTGGTTTTGTTGGCTGGGGTAGAGAGTTCAGGTTGGGCAATTATGGGGAAATTTGATAACAAAGTTGATAAGTGCCAGTAGGAAGAGGACCTTCGATTAATACTTACTTCTCTAGAAGTCAGAAGACAGATTCTACTCCTGGCTTTACCACTCATGAAAACATAAAATCTTGCACAAATTAGTTCACTTCCTTAAACACTTACCTATAAGATGGAAATTATGGAATAAGTAATCTCTTGAATTCTAAGAATTGATTTTGCCTTTAATAAATTTTCACTCAGTTAATGCATTTAGACCCTCCCTGCTTAGGGCTTACAGAATAATGTAGAACTAGACCATTCATTCCTCCAACACTTATTTTTTGTGTGTGATAGTCCCTATGCCAAGAACTGGGGAACAACAATGAACAAGATGGACAAGGTCCAAGTCCTTGTTGATGGTTGGGGTAGGGGTGAGGGAGAGAGAGCACACAGGGAAGCAAATCAGTCAACGTAATAGTAACCAATCATGTTAAACATCAAGAGGACAATCAATTGGGTTATGAGCTAGAGGAAGAGTGTGTGGGTGACGTATATCAAGGGTACTTTAATTATCATAATCATGGAGGTCCTTTAATCGTGGAAGACATTTAAACTAAGACCTAAAAGTGAGAAGGAGCCTGACATATAAAGAACAGATATGAAAGAATATTCCAGGCAGAGGGAATAGAAAGTTTAAAAAGTCCTAAAGGCATAAATAGATAATGAAAATAGGGAATTATGGGAATGGGGTACAGGGCACTACTATGAATTTTGCAATACCAAGGAGGAGAGCATCAAACATAGACGGGGATTCTCCATAAACCAAGCTCATAGGTGCTAAATGGTCCTATGAACAAAGACTACAAGAAATTCTAAAAGACAGTTCATTACAAGAGGCTAAGAAATTAAATTCTACCTTCATCACAAACAGTGCCAATTGCACACATAAGAAAGTGTTGGGAGAGAAGTCTGCAGAAACCACTGCAACTGACTGAAGAACTCTCTGATGAACATACATATAAAACTGCACAAAGATAGGCTTGGGAACACCGAGGCCAACAGTGGGCAAAGCTCATCACATTGGAAAAAGACAATCGAAGAAAAATCTAACTATATTTGAAGAGAAGAGGAAGAAGATGTAGGCGATACATATTTTGGAATGTTTGGTGTAATATTTAGCAGGTAGGTTATGAAAGGAAAGCCAAGTTATTCAACTCCCATTTGGCCTCTTCTCTCTCTCTCTCTCTCTCTCTTTTTTTTTAGATTTTATTTATCAAGTAAAATGATACTCATAAATTAAACAGACAGAACAAAAATGTTGAAAAAGACATGCAACTCCAGGATAGGCTAGAGTGATGGAGATAAGGGTGCAGATGAATCGGGCATAACAAAAAGAATAAGATGAAGTGTTGGGATGTGCGCTTCACAGTGGGAAGGTTTGACATGGAAGAGGACAGCCATTTGTTGGTATTATATCTTTGCTTGTGTCATAAGCTTGTATCATTCTTTTTTTTAAAAGATATATTTATTTGAGTGAGAGAGAGGGTGTGCGCCTGAGTGGGGGGAAGGGCAGAGGAAAAGACGCTCAAGCAGACTTCATGTTCAGCATCGAACCAGGCGCCGGGCTCAGTCTCATGACCCTGAGATCATGACCTGAGTTGAATTCAAGAGTCGGCCACTTAACCGACTGAACCACCCAGGTGCTCCAGCTTGTATCATTCTGATTTAGGTTTTGTCTAAAAATCAAGGGCAAATAAATACATTCTGTTTAGCACAGTATTCAATGGCAGTATGGAATCATTGCTATTAGAAGTATTTACATGCTCGTGGAACTTCTTTCTCAGAAAACTGTCTTAATTTCCACCATCATTTGTCACAAAGCTTAGTCATTTTCTTGCACGACAGACTAAGGTAATTGCCTTGAGCTAATAAATTCTTCAATATCATTATCATCATCTTCAACAACACCTTTGTAGATAGTATAGTGCTCTGACACACTTTATCTTATATGATTTTTATATCTTCTCTGTGAGGCTGGCAAAGCAAATCTGATCTTACCCTGTTCTACAGATAAGAAAGAGGAGGCTCAGAAAGTGTGAGCCATATGTCATGATAACAGAGCGGAGAAGTTGCTGGTATATACTCAAAATCAAATCTTTGCATTTCATATCCCATGTTCTCTATACTTTAACATCTTTTTCTTTAAAGATTTTATTTATTTATTTGAGAGAGAGAGAGCACGAGTGGGGTGAGGGGCAGAGGAAGAAGCAAGCTCTGTGATGAGCAAGAAGCCTGACGCAGGACTCGATCCCAGGACTCTGGGACCGTGACCTGAGCCGAAGGCAGATGCTTAACCAACTGAGCCACCCAGGCGCCCCCATACTTAAATATCTTATGTTTGTTAATTTAAATGTGTCTTCCTCCTCCTTCCCAGAAGTGTGGAATAAATCATTCACAAGCTTAACTGATTAATGTACATTTATGTATGAGGATGTGCCTAGGTTACATTTAAATTCCAGTGTAACCAAGCTAATGTCTCTGATTTTTCTCATTCTCATGCTCTTAACATATATACTGTTCCTCTGATGAAGGGATTTCTCAGGTCTGGTTTTGCCTCAAAGATGAAAGTTTCAGTGGGTCCAACACACTGAGTTCTTAGGGTCCTGAGACCATGTGCTTTGTGATACTGTATGGTTGGGAGGATGGCTTCAGCCAGTCCTCATGAGTGCCTGCTCACAGGGTTGGAGCTATCAGGACCTTCCGGAGATAAACATCTTAATATAACAGGTATGTATGATCCCCGTTATCACTCCAGACGAGCCAATTCCTGGCTAATCCTCAGTGCTTGGCTCATCTCACCAAATCCTTCTCTAAAACAACACTGTTCTCACGCGATGGGATCATCTGTAGAGGGAATACTTACAATTTAAAAGGGGAAATAAAGAAGAGTCTGGCATTTCTTGTTAATTTGGTACTTATTCTTAAACAAACAACTCACAGGCATTTGAAATGAGTTATTTATTTTGCCTCTGATGCCCCTGTCTCAGAACAAAAGCAAATGTACTATTAATTCTCATTTGCAACACTAGTTTGATTTCGATTTTCATCTCAATTTACTTTTATGCTTTGTGGTGGTGTGGTTATGTGTTTAGGATCTAGGCACGTTATGATAGAAAGATTGGATTGTAGTAAAACAAATGCTTGTGAGGTTTGGTTTTGTTATTAGATTTTACCTGTCTTTTGCTAAGTCTCCCCCCTCCACCTTGTCACCCTCCCCCTCCCCCCTGCTCTGGCCCCCATTCTGCAATATCACTCATTTGGTAATACCTATTCTTTGGAAAAGTGACCCCCTCTTTTTTTTTTTTTTTTTAAGAACCTCTGAGTATTCCATTAACTGCTAGATTGGTTCCACAATGTCTTTGTAATGGCTTTTTGCCTCCTGGGAGATTTCTCTCTATCTTATATCCTTAATTAATAAGTTCTTTACCAATTGCCACACAATAATAGAGTATTCTTTTAAGCTTAGCAACTGTGTTGGTGCTTGTTAACTCATTCTCGGTCTCTATCCTAGAAAATCTGGGTTGATACCGCTGATGGAATCTCTGCGTGCCTAACTGTTGGTGTTCTAGTCCTAAAAGGATGGTACCCTTGGTTCCCCAGCCTTCAAATGAGCTCAGGCAGGTAACCACTTGTGGATAAGAAAGGCTGAGCAGCAAGTAATAGCCAGAGTTTGAGGAGGACAGAGGTTCAGAAATCATTTAGATTCTTAAGGGTTCTTGAGGAAAGAAAAACCAAAGATGATGTTACCAGTCCCTTGTTACAATGCATAGGACTATAACTTCCCAGTGGCCAGTGAGACATAATCCAAAGGATGTCTTCCCATCATCGCCTCATTCACTCGTTTGTTCATTCAACTCATTCATTCATTCATTCTTCATAGTTTTCAGCAATTATTATGCGCCAGGTTTGGACGGATAAAAGGAAGTAAGACACAATTCTTATGCATAAGAAAAAGTGTTCTGTCTTCGGTCTCCATAGAAGACTAAGTGAATAAGAGCTCTATGGAGGGAGGAAATTATCAGTAGAATATTCTTCCAATGCAGTAGGAGAGAATATTCTACCCTGCACCCTAAAGATTTATATGCCATACGTCAACATTCTGGAATGTTGACCAGAAATTTTTCAAAGGACTAAAGGAGCCCAAAGTAAGAAGCTGAAATGCCACAACAAATTCAGGTATAGGAGAGGTAGAAGTGAGGATTTGGGTAAGATTAGAGAATTCTAAAATACAAAAAATTAATGGGACTAAAGGAATAGTTCAGGTCTGTCGTTTTGTAGATGAGGAAAGAGGCACAGGGAGGTTAAGTATACTGTCTAAGGTGAAACAGCAAATTCATGGTAATATGACTCTTGCCTTGCTTTTTTCTATTCAGTCCAGTGACATCCTACTGAACATTCTGAACTCAAGTATCGAATTCATCTCCTTTCTTCATATTCCCTCCGCCTACTTCAGTCCCTCATTGTCTGCCATCCACACAACACAAATAGCCACCTTTTGGGTTTTCTTCTCTCAGTGTTTTCTCACTCTGTCCTTTATCCAGCCCCCACCCAGAATCATCTTCCATTTTAAGAGCTCCCTTCTCCAAAACCTGTAGTGGATCCCATGCCCTACTGAGTAAAAGCAAATCTGGTAGAGCATTCAAAATCTTCCTAGATCTGCCCCCAGCCTGTCTCTCACGACTCTTTCTACATTTCCTTATGAATCCAGTGCTCCAATGGCCCTTATCATGGCTTTTCCAGACCAACTTCAAGTGTTTGCTCATGCTTTCCACTCTGCTCGCCTTCAACTAATATGTGCCAAGTACTATCCTAAGTGTTGGGAATACAGGGTTGAGCAAGATGGACAAAGTCTCTGTTCTTTAGGGGTAATGTTCTAGTGTAGAGCCTTTGGTCAGTGTCCTGTATAATATTATCATTTTCTCCATGTGCTATAAGGCAAAAAGGATTGGGAACACTGTTCCAATAAATGATCTGAATCCCTTTCACTTCTTCACAATATTCATTCTTCATATCGATTTTTCAAGAACCAGAACAAATACAAAGTTCTCTATGAAACTGTCCTCAATTCCCCCCATTGGTATTTCCCTTCCATGTGTTCATGTTTAAGTCCTGTCTACATTCATTCCATTAACAAGTATTTATTGGCCACCCTCTGCAAATGCCAGGCCCTCTACAAATGGATCTAGGTGTTAGGATTAGAGCAATGAAAGAGAATAGATGACTTCTTCACTGGACCACAAGCATAGCAAGGACAGGAACCACTGTTTAGTCATCTTGGTGTCCTTAGCCTATTTAAAAGACTTTTTTGAGTGTTCCATTATCTTCTAGATTAACTCCACAATATATTTGCTTGGTTAATAACAATGATAGTGATGATGAAGATGATGATAGTGGTGAATATGACGGTGATGATGATGGTGATGGCTTCCCATGTATTCTTCTTTAATTTTTTAAAAAAACTTTTTCAAGATTTTATTTATTTATTTGAGAGGGAAACAGAGCATGAGCAGGGGGCGGAGCACGGGGGCATGCAGACTCCCCGCTGAGTGAGGAGCCAGGTGCGGGGATCGATCCCAGGACCCTGAGATCACAACCTGAGCCAAAGGCAGACACTTAACTGGCTGAGCCACCCAGGTGCCCTCCTAGGTACTCTTATTTCATCATCACAACAATCTTATGAAGTAGTTATTCTTCTCTTCCTTGTTTTACAAATGAAAAACACCCAGAGCATGAAATTGTTAGCTAACTTCCTCAAGGGCGTATAGTTGGAAGGTGTCATAACTATTTAATACATGCTTTATTAGTTGAAGTGTGTCACATGATTGATCACATCTGGAGGGCCAGCTGATATTTAAAATAAAATCATTGACAAGCTGCTGACACTTTGGTGTTTTCTGAATCCAAATACAAACGTCTACAACCCCTTGATCCCAAAGTAAAATGTAGATCATAACCCTGGGGAACAGAATGATGAACCATTCGCCAAACATGAAAAACAGAGGATAGGTTAGCAACACCCAAGCCACAGGGGTTTAGTTTGAGGGTAAGTTAGAATCATACACTGAAAGAGTGCTAAAATGGGCCCCCGAACTCTAGAAGGTTATGGAGGCTTTACAACAAAAAGTCAGTACATGACATTAGAAGTTTAATTATGCACCTACCTGAGGGAGGAAGATCTCCTGAAGTTTCTGCTTCTCTAGGTTTCTGCTCTGGTCAGCGTTGCTACATTTTTACTTCATCCTACAACTTTTCTGTGGATAATACACGGTGCCCATGGGCCCATCCATCTCTGCCCTCCCACTGAAAGGCAAAATCTCTTCAGAAAAAATGCTGTGTCCAGAGCAAAACACCACAAAACCTAAAAATTGCAAGAAGACACAGGAAAAGACTCAATCTGCCAGCAGGGATTTGGGTATGGGAGACTGTAATTACCTGAGTTGGAACGTGGCCAGCAAACAGGGATTAATGCAGAAATAGGAAAGCTTCCATCATGTGAGAAGTTCCGAGCAAGCTGTGGGGGCCGGCGGTGGTCAGGGCCTGTGTTTTATGTTTCCCTCGATTTCTGCCACCCCCGAGAACACAGTGGCCCCTTGCCAAAAACACTCCTTTCCAACTGACTTGAAGAATAGCATTGCTAACGGAAGCATCAGCATCATCAATTACTCAGGATAGTCTAGGAAGCCGAAGGGATGTAAGTGTTGGCAAGATTATGAAACTCAGTCCAGTGTGTGAGTAGGAGAGCGGAAGGGAGTAAGTGCTATTTCAGAAGTGTGGACAGGTAGTAGTCAGATACCCCTTAGTGGCTCTCAGATCTTGTCCCTCCCTTCCTTCCCACACCAGCCCACAGTTCAAACTTTTTGCCTGGCATTTTTGCCCAGCTTGCTGCAAGGGAGACACCAAACTCTAGGGGGAGCTCAAGCTTCCTTGGTGGGTTCTGTGCTCGGAGAAGAAACTTCATCCAGCTTCAAAACGCACAGTGAATGAGCCTTGTGGCAAGCACTGAGAAGCTGATGGCTGTCCCTGTGTCAGAAGCCCTTCCATCAGGAGCTGTCTAGTCTCTTGGATAGTTCCATCTATTGCGTGCTGTGGCAAAGCAGCCTGGAACCTCTGACATGAAAAGCAAAACGGTTCAATGATTAAAAACAGAGGGCAGGGGGGCGCCTGGGTGGCTCAGTACTTTAAGCGTCAGACTCTTGGTTTCTGCTCAGGTCATGATCTCAGAGTCCTGAGATCAGCCCTGCATCCAGCAGGGTGTGGAGGCTGCTTAAGATTCTCTCTCCCTCTCTCCCTGTGCTCCTTCCCCCTCCCTCCCCACACTAGCACGTGCTTGCATGAGGGAGTGTGCATGCTCTCTAGCTAGCTCTCTCTCAATGAATGAATGAACGAATGAATGAATGAAAGAAAGAAAGAAAGAAGGACGGAAGGAAGGAAGGAAGGAAGAAAGGAAGGAAAGAAAGAAAGAAAGAAAGAAAGAAAGAAAGAAAGAAAGAAAGAAAGAAAGAAAGAAAAAGAAAAAAGAGCAGGCTACCAGGGGTAAAGGGGTGGGAGAATTCTTTCATTTCATGGGTTTTATGGGTTCAGAAATTCAGTGTGGGATGATGAAAGGTTCTGGAGGTGGATAGTGGTGATGGATACACAGCAATGTGAATTTACTTAATGGCATTAATTGCACACTTAAAAATGTTTAAGGTATACATTTTATGTTAGGTATATTTTACCACAATTTAAAAAAATCTTTCATCATGGATTCAGATAGTTTCAAAGATTTAAATTTCGAGTATATTTCAACGTTGGCATCTTTAACATAAATGATGATATGACTCTCTAAAACAAACAAATGGCATTGATGGGATATGGATCCGGATGAACCTCTCCAGTAAATTACTCTTCAAATTCATCCTCTTCATAGGAAATGTGCTCGGAGAAAGCCAAGGGTGGAGTCTACCCTCTCCTCTTGCAGAGGAGGAATCTGGGATCCATGTACAACCCATTTAGATCTTGGTCCACTGTCCCCTAGCCCTCAACTGGATCTTGGCACCCTGTCTCATAGCCTTGAACTCTGTGTCTGCACCCATGATGCTGTTGTCCCTCTCCACACTTAGCTCAGGCCGTTACCCAGACCCGCACCTCCTATCCCCTTTGCGGGGGTAACTTACCCCTCAAGACTCAACTTGGGTATCATCCTCTCCTGGTGGGATGGCGTAGATACCTCTTCTCTGTGCCCACCTGTGTTTATTGTCTTTCTCCCTAAACTGAAGAGTGAACTTCCGGAGCATAAGGACTATGTTTAAATCCTCAATACTCAAGGCCGTTTGTGGCATATAGTAGATGATCCATGATATTTGTGAAAATCAGCTTCACACAATATTGTTTTATTTATTTATTTATTTATTTATTTATTTATTTATTTATTCACTTATTTATTTAGAGAAAGTGCACAGGAGCAGGGTGGGGAGGGACAGAGGGACAGGGAAAGAGAGAATCTTGGGCAGACTCCATGCTCAGCGCAGAGCCGAACGTGGGGCTTGATCTCATGACCCTGAGATTGTGACCTGAGCCAAAATCAACAGTCAGCATGTAACCAGCTGAGCCACCCAGGCCCCCCAGCTTCACAGTATATGAAGCCCCTTAACACACCCTATTCCCCAAACCCCCCTCAGGTGCCAGAATGACTAAACTTAGAGAATGACACATCCTGTGGAGGGAGAACTCTTAATTCCTGGGGAAGGAGGAATGTGCGGGTGAGAAAACAACTGTGTGGCACAGATTGGAGACCCCAAGCCCAGCACGGGACTCCACACCTGAGGCGCGCTTCACAGAATGAAAATCCTCAGCCTGGCACCGAGTTATGTTGGCTGTTTCATTCACTCCTACGTCCACTTGATGTCACTCTCACTGCCCAGGAGAACTGTGTGTCAAAGGCCTTTGGTCACAGAGCTCTTACATTAATAACTTCTGGAAAAGCATGGCTAACCCAGGTTTGGGAGGATTTGGGGGGTCTCTGATGACAGGGAGCCACCTGCAGTGCATCATCTTGCCTGGACTGTCCCCTGACTCCAAGCACAAGATACCCCTGCCCTGTCTAAGTTCCAGGTTCTTTGTCCTAAAGACAACCCAGCGAGAGATCTAATACTTGTGGTGCTTGGCCCCGAGCCAGGCATGCAAGGGCAAATGCTTGCCTACGACGAGAATGTGCACTGGGGATTAAATTCAGGAGCTTTCCTTCCTGCTCTTCATGGGAACTTTATTTTTCTGCTGTGAGTTCTCCAGTTTATGAGTTGACCAATTATATTTTTCCCCAAGATAGAAGTTTCCTGTAGGCTAATTTGTAGTTCCTGAGAATGCAAAAATAAACCAAGAAATAGCCTGGTTCATAACAAAGAGTAAAGAGTTAGACGACCAGTTCTTTTCCTGGCCCTACTACTCACTTGGTAGGTGACCTTGAAAGGATCACCTTAGCAGGTTATGTCTTTTCAATGTGTTTAAAAAAAAAACAAAACATAAAAACCAGAAACAGATAAACCATGTGGATAGTTTTAGGATCCTGATGAGAAAAATGTGACCATCTTTCTAGAAAACTTTTGAGGAAAATTGACACTTTAAAGCCTGGCTGTCATTAATCTCCTTTCTGATCCCAATGAGTAACTTACAACTTTGGGAATTCACAACCATAAAGATAGGGGAGCCGAAATCATCCCCCCTCCTCTCTTTCACACCGTGGCGGTCTCATCAAAGTGCCACATGACCAAAGACGGAGCACTTAGCTTCCTTAAGCCTGGATTTAAGCAATTGCTCACAGTGAAACCCATCTCTCCCTGGTGAGCCACTTCTTGCCAAAGCCCATTGGCCAGGATGAAGTACTTTGGGGACGGCCGTCTTCTGCTCCAGGGAGTCTTCTCTCCGCGTCTGCGTGCAGCCTGAGCAGCAAACACTGGCAATTCGCAGTTATGTCTTGGTGTCACGGTCCAAATCAGATGTGACCCTGCCGCAGAGCCGTGCCTCTTGCTTTTCTCCAGCCTGGCATGAGCGCTTTATTTTTCTGTGCTGCTCCTTCCTTATCAGGAAGTTGTGTTGAGCTCTCAGATGGCTCTGAAGCGGGTCTAAGGACCAGCATGACGACAGTGCTCAATGACTGACTCAGCAACGCCTCCCGTTCCCTGGGCACCAGTGCCTGAGTGTGGCCGACTCCCAGACCAATGTCATCTAGAACGTGCTCCATGGAAGAGACGCAGTGTTGATAACCACACACATTAATGATCAACAGAGCCACAGAGACATTCAAACTACTTAGGAAAAGGAAATGTTTGTCCAAAAATTTTTCTTTAGAATACTTACCATGGGTAATAGGCGGTTATGCATTTTATTTGTTTGTTTACAATTGCCTGCCACATAGCTGGTGGGTTGCACGAGAGCAAGGATGGTGCATGTTTTGTCCTCTTTGAACTTCAGAACCGAGGAAGGTATACAGCTCATGGGTGTACTTGCCAGGATAATATTTGGTGAAAAACATCAAACCTTTCAGAAATCCTTATTACAAGGAAACTCGAGGGGTTGAAGCAGAACGAAGAACTTCAGTGAATATCTTTTTTTTTTTCCCCCAAAGATTTTATTTATTTGACAGAGAGAGACACAGCGAGAGCAGGAACATAAGCAGGGGGAGTGGGAGAGGGAGAAGCAGGCTTCCCGCCGAGCAGGGAGCCCGATGTGGGACTCGATCCCGGGACCCCGGGATCATGACCTGAGCCGAAGGCAGACACTTAACGACTGAGCTACCCAGGCGCCCCAGTGAATATCTTTTTTAACTTTCCTCTTTTACAGATCAAGACCTTGAGTCTAAGAGGGTGAAGGTTACCTCAGGTTACATAACATATTAGCAGCTGAGGAGTCTGCTCTGGAAGTTCCTTCATATCAGTTCTATTTTGTTCCCTCTGTGTCCCCAGGGCTCAGATAGTTCCTGGTACATGGTAGGTGTCAAGCTCTCGTTCCAGGGACCACAGTTCGAGATTCCCTGGTCTATTAACACTAAACTTCTTGCACTTAGCCGAGACATCATACATTTAACCAAAACAACATTTGGGACTTACTTTGCCTTCACGCTTCCCGGCCTTTCATAGGAACTTTCTTCAATGTCACCCAATGCACATGCTTCTACTATAGCACTTTCCATACTGGAATAAGACTCCTTCTGCCTGCCAGTCTCCCCCAGGCAACTGCAGGTTCCTTGAGGAAAGGCCTCATATTTCTCTGTTTCCCCCTCAGCCCACACATAACAGGAGCTCCACAGTGTGATTGGAGAAGAATGGAGGGCAGCTGTGAACATCCACTGTATGTGTCTCTCCAGACCAGTGCCAAGGGCACCATGTTTTCGCATGCTGGTCTTCCAAACCCAGCAGACACCAGACGAGCTTTAAGTATAATTGAAATCAAGGGGAATGTTTGCAAGAGCCCTTGTCCCATAAGACCTTGGCCACACACCACTCGTGTGCAATGGGTGAAGGGACAGAGTGCGCCAGGGCCAAAGGAACAAGGCGATGTGTGTGTGGAGAAGGATTGAGATAAATGAGGCATGGACCACCTACTCTCCAAATGTTGTTGCTGTTTGCTGTGGCCATTGGACGCATCGTGTGCGTTATCCAACTTTCAAGATGAATAATTTACAGTGGACTATCTGTGCAGGGTTAAAATACAGCAGTGGAATTCTGGGAAACAAGCTGAAGAATCATTAAAATGAGGTTGGTACGTGCATAACCGCCATGAAACCTGTGGGCAAGTCACCTGGTCCAGATGCCAGCTGTGAATATTCTAGATGTCAGGAGTCCTGGCGAGGGCACAGACTTTGAAGTCGAAGCCCACTTAAAATCATGCCCCTGCTTCTTTCTACGTGACCAGAACAAGTTGCTAACCTTTGAGCTTCAGTTCCTTCATCAGTAAAGTGGAGCTAAAATCTTTGCCCGTTCTGTTCTGAGGATTAGGTGAGGTGATGAATGTAGAGCACCCAGCCCGGGGAAAGGCACATGGCAGATGATGAGAAATTGAGCTAATATTATTATTATTATTAATATTACTATCATTTCACCAGCAACTCCATAATAATACTTTGTATAATCAGAGATCCTTTTACATATGTTAAATGGATTATCTTAATATTTTAATAAATTAATCAAATGATCAGAACACAATTCCACTTTCACGTGGCGGGAAAGACACAGGAAGACAATGCTCTGACATATTTATTTTAGTTGGTGTCATTGTTTTTTTTAGTACAGCAATGAAAACTGTCACTCAGAAGAAATCCCAAGTGGAACGGGAAATTGAAAATGACAGTGTTATTGATATTATTATTAATAGCGCTCATTTAATGAGCACCTAACATGTGCCCAATACCGTGCTAAGAGCTGTAGAACAATGATATCCATTTAATCCTCAGGACAAGAAAGGACTTAGTCTTATTATGAGGTAGATTCTTTGAAGTAGGTACCGCTATTCCATGTGGTAGGTGTTATTATGGCCCCCATTTTAGAGATGAGGAAACTGAGGCTCAGGGATCAGCACAGAGATGAGCACAAGGGGCAAAAGCGACCCAGCAATGTCACATGGTGGGGTCAGAACTCAAACCCAGGTTAGCCTGACTCAAAGGTCGTGCCCTTGCCCACCCACGTATGGCTGGAAGTGGGAATGGTGCTATGTTCGAAGCTCTGTGCTAGCCCTGGGGAGGGATTTAATAATGTGCGAGTCCGGATTTTGTCGTCAAAGCAATTTACAAATAACAAAAAGCATAAAAAGCAATCAAAAGTGGGTACAGGGCGCCTGGGTGGCTCAGTTGGTTAAGCGACTGCCTTCAGCTCAGGTCATGATCCCAAGGTCCTGGGATCGAGTCCCGCATCGGGCTCTCTGCTCCTTGGGAGCCTGCTTCTCCCTCTGCCTCTCTCTCTCTGTCTCTCATGAATAAATAAATAAAATCTTAAAAAAAAAAAAAAAGTGGGTACAAAGTGAGGTGTGGGCAAGGGGCAGAAGCGCTGAGTAAGACCTCAGGTGGCTTCTAGCTTCCAAACTGGAACTCTTCTGTTCTAGCGTGGGCCTCTTTTTAACTCCTGTCTGAGTGGCACAGTTCAAGACAGACTTTTACCGAGATCTGGGGCAGACAGGCTGGATGGACTGCTTTTAAACCCCCTAACTCCCTCACATCTAGCCATCAAGCCAGGATGTCGTTTCTTTCCAAGATACCTCAGACGCAGTTATCTTGGCAACTAAGTTGCATATCTAAGTTGAAATCATAGGCTGTACAGTGCCACTGTCCTCCTGGGGGGCTGGCTTCTCTCCCGCACCCCCAGTCTCTAAAAAGTGTCAGCCTCTCATCTTGGCTGTTAACAGTATCTTAGGAAACTCTCTTCTCACGCTTTTCCACTCACTTCCTCAGGGTTTCTGATCTTGGCGCATCCTGGATGGTTAGCAGTGAGGGTAGATCGGGCCCCTTTGCAAAGCTGGACTAATGGGTGAGGGTTGTTCTTACAGTGTATTTTTATTTATTTATTTTTATTTTTTTTAAAGATTTTATTTATTTATTTGAGAGAGAGGGAATGAGAGAGAGAGAACACATGAGAGGGGATAGGGTCAGAGGACGAAGCAGACTCCCCGCCGAGCAGGGAGCCCGATGCGGGACTCGATCCAGGGACTCCAGGATCATGACCTGAGCCGAAGGCAGTCGCTTAACCAACTGAGCCACCCAGGCGCCCTTACAGTGTATTTTTAACACGCCTGCTGTATGTGGGGAGTGAACTCACTAACTTTCTGTTGTTGTTTTCAGAAATTAGTATTATACGATTGAGTTCTTTGTTGGACTTCATTTTTACTCAGACACTGGCGTCAGTTAGAAATGAAGGCCAAGGGATGCCTAGATGGCTCAGTCGTTAAGCGTCTGCCTTGGGCTCAGGTCATGATCTCGGGGTGCTGGGATCTAGCCCTGCATCGGGCTCCCTGCTCTGCGGGAAGCCTGCTTCTCCCTCTCCCACTCCCCCTGCTTGTGTTCCCTCTCTCGCTGTGTCTCTCTCTTCAAATAAATAAATAAAATCTTAAAAATAAAAAAAAGAAAGAATGAAAGAAACAAAGAAACAAAGGCCAAAACTTCATTTCAGTGACATCCATGAAGTTCCTGGTATAACTATCACGAGGCTTAGGTCTAGAGATGTATAGAGTATAGCGGCCCAGCTTTTGCTCACTAGCGGTGGCCCATGAGCATGGAATATAGGAAGCAAAGCTACAGGGATAAGATATACGCAAGGGGCATTTCAGGGTTCTTGGGGGAACCAGGACAGTGTCAGCAGAAGGTAATGAGCGAGTAATTCTGCGACTGCATGCAGGTGCTATCACAATCATGATGGAAGCAAGGGCATAAAAGAGAAACAGCCCCACCTGGACAGGAGGAGAAGAGAGTGATGCTGGAAAGGAAGGTGGCTAGAAACACATCCTGTTCGACCATTTCTCTTAGGTCTAGAGAGATCGGAGTCATAACAGTCACACCTCCTCCTCATCATCATCGCACTAATGACGGTAATAATAAAAGTAGTTGTTGTTTACCGAATGTTGTTTATCCTGAGCCAAGAATTGCACCGGATGCTATTTCATCTTCACTCAAATTAGTCAAGGACCTTCGGATAGGTTAGTGCTCACTCAGAGTCAAACGGAAATTTTCATTATCTGAGAAAAAATGCATAAAACAGTGGGCGAAATATGATAAAACAGTGATCAGAAAGTGAGCTCACACCTCACTTTCCAATATGCTTCCTACGCTTAAGCAGGCTCTCAGGCCAGGCTGTTATATGCACATCTCCATAGCAGGGACATTCTCTAAGGCTGTGTTGGTCTTAGTTGTGTGATTACTGTTCCTTTTGCACTGGTCAGCCAAAATGAAAGAAAAACTGTATTCACTATATCTAAAGTGAAATCAATGGCCATTCCATGCGTGCTTAAGGAAAGAGCTTAGAGAAGAGAACAGGGTGTTACATTGACATCCCATGGACCCATGGTCCATTGTCCCATGGACCAAGGCTGTAGATGTATCCCCATACTGGGGTACTTGGGCCTCTACTGAACATATCTGACTTTAAACAGTTTTCTCACCAATGAATGTGTGCGTCCCAGAAGAAGCCTCAAGGGTCAAACTTGAGCAGCCCACCACCGCAACTGAGCAAAGTTGTTGCCGATCATTCCATCAGCCCTGTTGGCTTGTAGATGAAGGACAGAACATATACAAAGGAGTTACAAACAGCCAAGCCTCTGTCATTTGAATTTCATTTGAACATCAGACATTATTGAGAAACTATGTCCTGGACAATGGACCAGGCCCTAGGTGGACAAAGATGAATCTGCAAGATTCTAGACTTCAAGCAGCTCGTGGTCTATCTGGGGGGAAAATTCTGTATTAGTGAAAAGTGTGAATTATGGATTAATTTTAAAGTCATGATTTCTTAAGAAAAATAAAAGGCATGGGGCACCTGGGTGGCTCAGGCATTAAGCATCTGCCTTCAGCTCAGGTCATGATCCCAGGGTCCTGGGGTCGAGCCCCGCATCAGGCTCCCTGCTCAGCGGGAAGCCTGCTTCTTCCTCTCCCACTCCCCCTGCTTGTGTTCCCTCTCTTGCTGTCTCTCTCTCTGTCAAATAAATAAATAAAATCTTTTTTAAAAAAAGGAAAAAGAAAAATAAAAGGCAGCCAATTTGAATGGATCAGTTAGAAGTGCACATTCTTGGGTCTTGCCTCCTGAATCAGGAACTATTTGCAGGGCCCAGAAAGCTGAGTTCTTGCAAGTTTTCTGAGTGATTCTGGGGTAACTAAAGTTGGGAACTGCGGTATCAGAGCACACGACACAGGAATTGCAGATGAGGCAGGTGTAGGTGGTCAGGTAGTATAACATGGAGACACTTGCCTGAGATGGAAGGAGATTTGACAAAGAAATGCCACTGAGAAGTCTCCAAGCAACAGAGTCGCATGGTCCTCTTTGTGTTTTTGGAAGAGCAAGGAGAAAAAGCTCACTAAAATTGTCTTACTTTAATGACAACAGACATATAAATGTCTCCTATAGGGCCAACCTTGCAAGAGCTCAGAAGGAACCCAAGCCAAAAAAAAAAAAAAAAAAAGATCTTGGATTTCTCAGCCTCCCTTGCAGCTAGAGGTGGTCATGTGATACAGCCAGAAGTCTGCTGGGGAAGATTTCTAAGAGAGTTTTTGTTTCCTCCATAAAAGGAGACAAACATGACTGGCATAGATACCTTCCCCTATTTCTCTTACATTGGTTCCTGACATATGGCTGGGTCCAAAGAAGCCAGCTTGGAACAATGAGGGAAAAGCCAAGGGAATTAGAGGAGATTGAGCCCTGACATGATTGAGCTGCTGAACCAACACCAGAAACCACTTACTTCTTGACTTTCTTTTTTAATTTTTATTTATTTTTTTAAAGATTTTATTTATTTATTTGACAGAGAGAGAGATAGCGAGAGCGGGAACACAAGCAGGGGGAGTGGGAGAGGGAGCAGCAGGCTTCTGGCGGAGCAGGGTGCCCGATGCAGGGCTAAATCCCAGGACACTGGGATCATGACCTGAGCCGAAGTCAGATGCTCAACGACTGAGCCACCCAGGCGCTCCCTTGACTTTTTTTTTTTAATTTATTTTTATTGAGATATAATTGGCATGCAACATCGTGTAAGTTTAAGATATACAACTTGTTGACTTGATACATTTATATAATGCAATATAATTACCACCATAGCTAACACTTCTATCACCTCTGTGATTGTCATTTCTTTTTTGTAGTGGGAAAATTTAAGGTTTCATCTCAAAGCAACTTTTAAGTTTATAATACAGTATCCTTGTCTATATGCATTAGATCTCCAAGACTACTAGTTGCAAGTTAGTGCTTTTGAACCATATCTCCCAATTCCCTCACCAACCTCCCAGCCCCTGGTAACCACTATTCTGCTCTCTGTTTTTACAAGTTCATCTTTTTTTTAGATTCCACATATTAGTGATAACCATACAGTATTTGTCTTTCATTTACTTTTTTTAAAAGATTTATTTATTTATTTGAGCAAGAGAGAGAGAGAGAGCATGAGTGCATGGTGGGGGGAGGGGCAGAGGGAAAGGAAGAGAGAATCTCAAGCAGACTCCAGGCTGAGAGCAAAGCCCGACGTGGGATTCAATCTCACAACCCTGCGATCATGACCTGAGCCAAAATCAAGAGTTGGACGTTTAACCAACTGAGACACCCAGGTGCCCCTCACTTACTTTTTATATCAGAAAAATATGCTACTATCAGCTCAGGTTTCAGGGTTTCATTACTTGCAGCCAAGCACATTTTCACATACTGAGCTCTGTTCCAACCCTGAGATCACTCTTCCTGCTTCCTATGAACCATGATCAGTTATGACCCCTGTTGACTCCCCCACATAAAGGGGGATTACTAGTTATGAAAATACTACACCTTACAGACAACGAGGAGGTAAAGATCTTGTCATCTTGTCCCCAGATCTGGCTTCATAAAGAAATTGTGTATGTATAGGAAGCTCAGGTTCTCTTTCTGCAAAACAGAAGGGCACACCTTGCATTCACATTGCCATTATAATCGCCTTTGCTCCTTAATCCCAGATAAAATGTGCAATCAAGTAAATTCAAGTTTTTGGAGGAAGAAGAAACTGGATGACATTCAGAGACATCTGAGCTTGGAGCTCTCCACGTCCACTGCTTGCTGCGCACAAGGAGCAGTGAGCACTTCTTTTCTGTTTTCCCTTCATCAGTCTGTGCTATGTTCCTGAACTTGAGGAAGACCCGGAATCCAACCATCTTCCCCAGTTTCCTGCTGAGGGCTGGGCCTTCACATAACAAAAAAACCCTTTTTTTTTTAATTAGAGAAAGAGTGAGAGCCAGAGAGATCACAGAGGGAGAGGGAGAAGCAGACTCACCACTGAACAGGGAGCCCGACGCAGGGCTCAATCCCAGGACCCTGAGATCTTGACCTGAGCCAAAGACAGAGCTTAACTGACTGAGCCACCCAGGTGCCCCGAAACTCTTTTTCAACCCCTGGAATTCTTTTAAAAAAACATCTTCTTTCTTAAAATTATAAAATGTGGATTTTGGAACAGTCTTGGGAGTCATTTGGTTCAATCTCTGATATCAAATAAATCAAAACGAAAATCAGACTACCTTTTAAAAAAAATTCCTCAAGGAGACAGATATCACAGTGAATCTCTGGCAGAATTGGATCAAGCTTGTGTCAAATATGTCTTCCTTTGGCTTAATTGAGCCTCCTCTCTTCAATTAAATTTGTAAGAAAAAAAAGAAAGAGGAAAAAAAAACCCAGAATATTACTTATTCTCAAAATAATATTCCATAGATTGTAAATAATTATTAATTTATCTCTCTTTCTTCCTTGTCCAAGATGGAACAAGCCCAAATGAGCACTCAGTTAGACTCTTTCCATTTTCATCATTCAGAGTTAGGCTCAGGTAATATTGTAAGTTCAGGGAGGTGTAGGCCCCACAACCATCCTCTGCTCACCAACTCCACTTCCCTGTCCTCCTCTACCGCTTTGTGGCTCTCATCCTTCCGTCCTCTTGAGCACACACAGACACACTTCTGGGATCCTTGGTATCACCGCCCTCTCCCTCCCGGCTCCCTCTGCATCCGGATGGAGAGGGAATGTACTTCTCTGAGATTCTCAAAATATCCCCGATGGGCCGCCACACACTCAGCCTTCAACTAAGTCTGGCTGTTTCCCTTTGATATTTTTTTCCTTTGTTATTCTGCTCACCATTTCCAGAATATCCAGATGATGATGACGATGATTATTTTAACTAGCAATTCAACCTAGACATGGGGCTGAGCCCTCCAAAACTGTAAGCCTCGTGATTTCCTGCCTTTTCTTGTTTTTATTTTATTGCTCTCCATCCCCTTTTGCTGTGTGAGAGAACACATTTGCTCCTCCATCAGAGGCCGCTGGTCCAAGTGGCCCCATCCATCAGGCTCCGTGTAGTCAGTATAGAAGAAAGGGAGTCTAAAAGTAGGGCTCCTTTCAGAATTAAGTGCAGGGTGAGCCAGTGTTATCGACAGAAAGTCTCTCCCTCATAATTGGTCTGCAGCTATACTCAGAGACTTGGAAGGCCTTAGGCTTTGAAGAGGAGCCATGAGGTAAAGCTCTGCTTGGCCTGGCCATTGCTCTCTGAGTGATGGGTTGACATTACCGTCTTATGTCAGCATTACTGTTTCTGTCATCTCTAGAGACCAAAGCAAGTGCAAAAGCTAAGAAAACCATGAACTCAGAAGCAAATGGATTCATGTCAAGGTTCTGTAAGTGGATTCTTCCCCAAAATATTGCTAATTTCCTTCTGTGTCTCAGAGCACAAGAGGAAGGTCGGCTGCCTATTTACCCCTGAAGAATATTACCTATTTTCTAATTTTATACACTTCCAAACCTGTCTTTTCCCTAGTGGAAAAAACATTTCATTTCTCTTTATTTACTTTTCCCCCAAATACAAAACATAGATCCCTGCTTATTTTTCCTCTCTCTTTTCCCCTTTTCTGGTGCTACTTTATCACAGTATCCATGAGGATTTCCACAATCTTATTAATATTTAACATTTATTGTTAGTCTCTTGAGCCACCACGGAGACATATATTATCTCTTTGCAAGATTTAATGTCGCCCTTAGTGATTCATATTCTCAATGGTGTGCTTTCTACTTAGGAAAAAAAAAAAAAAACCCTTCTTCATCTCCAAATTAAAGCATTTTGTGCCCAGCTGAAGTTCCAATGCTTGGGCAGAAGGAGTGGGCAGTAGACAATGAGGTTATTTATATTTTATCCACCCGGGATCAGAAGTTTTTCACAGGAACTTTTGGAATTATTCAACTCACGTCCTGTATTTATGTTTCTTTTGAAGTGCCTTAAAATATAGACTTTAATTAAATTAAAAACTTAGAAAGACCAGACATTTAACTTTGCCCTGTCTTATAAGCAAAGTTTCCTCAGCAAGCAAGTATTATAAACTCAATATCATGGAATTGATTTACTTATCAAAGGGAACAGATTATTTTTTAATATTTTCACAGGACCTCTCTACATAGCAACTGTTAGTGTGCTAATTAAAATAATTCTTATTTATTCAAAGCTACAGTCTGCAGATCTCACTTGGAAATGCTTGGTTGGCTTACTTTGGGAAACATCAACTCTGAAGACATACCCCTGGTTTATTTTTTAAAAAATATTTTTCAGGGCTGATTCCTATATTCCAAATTAATCATTCACCTAACTAGTGTTTTTGGCTCCAACTCTACAAGAAGAAATATGAATTTGAATTTGCTCTATAGTTTATCCAGTTCAAAGCATCTATGTTTGGATGTCAGACAGACCTCATTCCAATACTGACTTCATCCTTTCCTTACTGTGTGACCTAAAGAACAAACATTGAATCTCTTCAAAAATATTAATTAGTGTAATACAAAAATAACAACTGTATTCACTGAGTTACAACTATGTTTGAGTAACTTTCAGTGGGGCATCTGCCAGTCATTTCTGATGGATGGGAAAGTTCACCCTGGCCACATCCCTGAGCTCTACACAAAACCACATTATATCACAGTGTTACAGCAATTTCTCCCCCCTCGGGGAAACTACATGTAAAGTTTGGTGAATTTAATAAAAGATCAGAGTGTCCCTGGTGGCCCAAGGTAAGTGTTTTGTTGCTCTTTATAAGGATGTCATTATTATTGTTTTTCCAGAAGCATCTTATGTGTCTGCAGATGGTCTTAAACGGAAAGGATGGTTCACCTCCAAATATTCAGCCTGTGGTTCAAGAGTATCTCTATAATGTCTTTCTTTTTATTTACTTAGTATTCGGCTTTGATCTGGTTGAATTGGATATTGCATTTTTGCCTCCTTTTGAACATTGGAATGAGGTTTATTTATTTATTTATTTGACAGAGACAGCAAGAGAGGGAACACAAGCAAGGGGAGTGGGAGAGGGAGAAGCCGGCTTCCCGCGGAGCAGGGAGCCCAACGTGGGGCTCGATCCCAGGACCCTGGGATCATGACCTTAGCTGAGGGCAGATGCTTAACTACTGAGCCACCCAGGCACCCCTTGTCTTCTGATTTTCTTCACAGTGTCTTTTACAGAGTACAAGTTTCTAATTTTAATTTAAATATTTCTAATTTCTAATTAGACATTTCTAATTTTAATGAAGTCCAATTTATCTTATTTTTTTCTTTCATGAATCATGCTTTTGATATTGTATTTAAAATGTCATTGCCAAGCTCAAAGTCATCTTAATTTTCTCCTATGTTATCTTCTAGGAGTTTTATGCTTTTGCATTTTACATTTAATCCATTTTGTGTTAATTTTTGTGAAAGATGTAAGGTCTGGATCTAGATTCATTTTTGCAGGTGAATATTCACATGTTCCAGCACTATTTGTTGAAAAGACTATCATTGTTCCATTGTATTCCCTTTGCTCATTTGTCAAAGATCAGTTGACTCTATTTATGTAGTCTATTTCTGGGCTCTCTGTTCTATTCCATTGATCTATTTGTCTGTTCTTTCTCCAATACCACATTGTCTTGATTACTGTAGCTTTATAGTAAGTCTTGAAGTCAGGTACTGTCAGTTCTCTGACTTTGTTCTTCTCCTTCAATACTGCGTTGGCTATTCTGGGTCCTCTGCCTTTCCATATAAACTTCAAAATCAGTTTATCAATATCCACAAAATAACTTGCTACGATTTTGATTGGGATTGCAGTGAATCTATAGATCAAGTTGGGAAGAACTGACATTTTGACAATGTCGAGTCTTCTTGTCCACATACATGGATTATTTAAATTATAGGGATTTATTTAGATCTCCTTTGATTTCTTTTGATCAGAATTTCACAGTTTCCTTCATATAGATTTTGTACATATTTTATTAGATTTATACCTAAGTATTTCTTTTTGTTTTTGGTACTAATGCAAAAGGTAGTGTTTTATTTCAAATTCAAATTGTTCATTGACAGCATATCAGAAAACAGTTACTTGTGTATGTAGACATAGATTTTAAAGATCATATTTATTACCGAGTGAAGCTGGATTTGAGGATATGAATATAACTCTGGCTCTGCAACACAATGGTTTTTAGACCATCTTGTCTACACAGACACCACTGGAGAGAAATAGCGTCCAAGAGACTGCCCCAGGGAGATCACTGAAGAGAGGAGCTGAGAATGAGTCCTGTGAACAGGGCCCTTTACAAAGGGAGAGAGAAGCCCAGAGGGACAGAGCTAGCCTTATGATACCTCTCAGGGGCAAGAGCGGGTCCAGGACTGAGAGTCAGGGAAATATGAGACTGTGGAATAGAAATGCCCTCCAAAATTTCTTATTAGCCTCTTCAATTTAATAATTAAGACAGAAAGCCAAAGCTGAAAGTGGTCTCAAAAAGTAATTTACTGTATATTTTTGTTTGCGTGTGTGTGTGTGTTTGTACATCTCTCATATCATGCATATCAATACTTCCATGAAATCAGTCCTATTTATAATATTGTCTCCTAAGATCTGGGCATCTTATGTATATAGTATCTCACCAGGAATTCTGTTTTTTTCTTTTTTTAAGTAATGTGCCACTTAAGAATAAATTCTTTTTTTTTTAAGATTTTTTACTTATTTATTTGACAGAGAGAGAGAGGGAACACAAGCAGGGGGAGTGGGAGAGGGAGAAACAGGCTCCCCACCGAGCAGGGAGCCTGATGTGGGACTTGATCCCAGGACCCTGGAATCATGACCTGAGCCAAAGACAGATGCTCAACCAACTGAGCCACCAAGGTGCCCCTAATAATAAATTCTTAATTATAAAAGTGGACCCAAAAAAGCACAAATAAGAATATATAAGCTGCGGGATGCCTCGGTGGCTCAGGAGGTGAAGCATCTGTTTTCAGCTCAGGTCATGATCCCAGGGTCTGGGGATCAATTCCCACATCGGGCTCTTTGGTCAGCAGGGAGTCTGCTTCTCCCTCTCCCTCTGCTGCTCCCCCTGCCTGTGCTCTTTATTTCTCTCTCTCTCTGTCAAATAAATAAATAAAATCTTTAAAAAAATAGAATATATAAGCTGCTAGTATGTCACTGCTCAGAGTTCAATATTTTCCTTTATGTAAATGTATATACCTATACATATATAGTTTTAAAAAGGATTGATTGCAACATGCATGTTTTATACTCTGTTTTTTAACTTCATATGTCTTGAAAATTTCTACATCACTAAATAGTCTTCTACAAGATGGATACGTGTATGTACTATAATTTAGTAAGTCAACCCCCTATTGTTAGATTACTGTTTACAGTTTTTCTCTATCTTAAACAATGCTATCATGAACATCTATGTTCATAAATCATTGCACAATTGTCTAATTATTTCCTAAAGTTACAACCCTAAAAATAAGCTTCCTGCATCACTAGGTATGTCCATTTTTTTAGGTTTTTGAAATATTTTGTCAAACTATATTCTCATGGGCAACTCTTAATGAATGCATTCTCCTAGTTTTTGAGTTACTCACTGGTAGTGGATTTGCCACCTTTGAAAAAAAATTTTTTACAGCTATTGGGGTTAGGCTTAGATCATAGACACAAGATTTATTGAAATCATTCTGAAAAGTAATTAAATTAATGTAAATTCTTAAGTTAGACAACAGCTGAGATACAGAACTAACCCAGTGGATACTGCGGCGCGTCCACAGTTTGGCTTTTTTCTCAAACTTTCTAAACTTCTCAGAGGAATTGAGACTGCTCCTTTGGATAAAATGCCATATGGAAAGAAACTCTGAAATACCTTTTTTCCTAGATCCTGATAGACAGCAAAAATCTGTGGTGTGACAAATGGCACCTGACATCTAGGAAGGAACATATCCTGAAAAATAAATCCATATCTCTCTTCCATCTCTAATTTCAGGGGACAGGCTCTCATGCAAGATCCATATCTGCCTCTGCCTTCCACAAACACCAAGCCTTAGTTTTCTGGCCCTGTAATCAACTTGGCTGGCACATAGCTACAACCCAATCTTAGTTAAACTTTGTTCCCATGAAGAGCCCTGACATACTGTTTGTCTAAAATTGATTTTTAAGAAGAAAAATATAAGTAAGCCATCATTTAAAAAACACATATTTTAAACTGGTTATTAAAAATAGGTTTAAAGAATCCATATTTGTGTGTGTGTGTATGCGTGTGTGTTTATATCTATATCTATCGATCAATCAATAGAATGATATCAATGTGTTTGCAATAGAACGATATCAATGATATCAGTGAGATATTTTTGAGAAGAATATTTATAATAGACATTATGTACTTAGGATCTTTCTTATGAGTAATTCAAAGCACAGTATTGTTAAAAATTAAATATGTATTCATTCCTTTTGTAAACATTATTGTGTTCCTACTATGTGCCAGTTTATATTTGTTACTAGAAATAGTAAAATAAATAATATTTGGATCCCACAATTAAGAATCTCCCTATATAGATAAGAAACTGCTCAGTGTCATTAGTCATGCTGAGGAACATGACTAATTGCTAGTCAGTGCAAAACTACAATGAGGTAGTCCTTTATACTCACTAAGATGACTATAATAATAAAGATGAACAATTACAAGTGTTGCCAAGGATGTAGAGAAATTCATGTGTCGCTGGTGGGATGGTAAAGTGGTGCAGCTACTTTGGACAACAGGTTGTCTGTTCCTTGAAATGTTAAACATAGAGTTACCATATGACCCAGCAACTCCACTCCCAGGTGTCTACCCAAGAGAACTGAAAACAGATGTTCCCACAAAATTGGTATTTCAGTGTGCACGGCAGCGTTATTCATAATAGCCAAAAAGTGGGAACCGCACTGAATTACCATCGACTGATGAATAAATAAACAAAATATGGTATATCCATACAATGGAATATTATTTGGCAATAAAAAGGAATGCCATGCTATAACATGGGTGACTCTTAAAAATATTAAGTGAAAGAAACCAGGCACAAAATGCCACATATTGTGACTCTATTATATGAAATATACAAAATAGGCCAATCCACAGAGACAGAATGTAAATTTGTGGTTGCCAAGAGCTGGGGGCAAGGAGGGAGTGAGAAGTAAGTGATAATGGTATGGGATTTGTTTTGGGGTGATAAAAATACCCTGGAATTAGATAGTGGGGATCAATGTATGACCCAGTGAATATCTGAAATACTATTGAATTGTACTCTTTAAAATAATGAATTTTGTGATACATGAATTATATCTAAATAAAAATGTTATTTAAAAGAAGAAATTCAGGGCTAATAGGATTCATTCCACCAGGAAAGCAGGGGTAAAGAAAGGTGGGGGCACTAATATCTGCCCTAAATAGTCAAGGATGAGTAGGAGTAAAGTTGATGAAAGGAACAGAAAAGGACAAGTAGGTAAAAGGAATGATTCAAGCACCTAATAGATTTTAAATAAATATTTTTGAATGAATTAATGATTTTGGAGGATTACATGACTTGAAAATGTCATAATGGCCCCTTCTTCATGTGCCAAATCATGTGACCAAACGGGGTGAGGAATCACTGTCCTTTGGCAGATTGCACAATGACAAAACTATGACCTTATTAGTTTCCTCTGTTATAAAACACCTATAAATATCACTCTCTCTAGGGGCTCCTAGGTGGCTCAGTCGGTTAAGCGCTTGTCTGCCTTTGGCTCAGGTTATCACTCTCTCTACCTCTCTCACTGGACTGACCTCAGATGAACTCTTAGAAGACACTATTGCTATTCCTCCCATCCTAGACTCTGTCTACAAATACAGACCTAAAGTTTGGTGAGATATTAAGGAATGCATATCATCTCACATCATATAAATGAGCAAAAATAAGCTGAATTTTTTACCTTTTTTACTTTTTAACCAATTTCTTCAGAACAGAGAACTGTAGACCACTGTCTATAAATTCCACACATTTTCTAAATGATAAGCCATGTTTGTGGAACCCACAACTAATCTCTTCTATTCCTAGATTTTAAGAATACTTAGACAAGCTAAATGTTTGAAATATATTAAAATTAAATTCAAAAACTGACAATTTGGATACCAGTAAAGTTCCAGCTATGGAAAAATTAAGTGAAACCAGTGAAGGTAGGGGATGGCAATGAAACAGAGCTGGGTGCTACGTAATTTAACTTTGGGAAAAACATAATCAACCTGCATATCATTCTATACAATTGATGATTTCTCAGAAGAAGGTTTGAAGATGGAATGATAACAAGAACCAACCTGAGCAGAAAACATTTTGCCGGAGAAGCTGTCAGTGGTTTGCAAACCTGAAGAGGAGAGAATGGGTGTCTGAGAGGTGGGTCAGAAGGTAATAGGATTTTGCCCTACTATGGAAACGTAAGCCACAGATCGGAAAGCTTTTATGTGATATCACAGTTTGAGTGACAACTGTCGATAGGAGTTAAACAGTAGTGAGGTCAGTATGGATTTTTTCCCCTGGGTCTCCCTGATGCCATTGCCTGTGATGAGAGTTGTCATTTTCAAATCACTTACACACCTTCAGCTATTTCACTGCATCCGTAGGTAGCAAAAACACTGAGTAATAATAATGACTTGTTTTAAAATTTCTTCATCTTGGGGCAGATGGGGTTGGGAAATGCTCTGAAGGCTCTTTAAAGCTTTGTGCTTTAAAATAGGTTAATAACCTGCAAGCAATTTTTTTTCAAAGATTTGGATAATTCAATCTTATAGTGTATTTTATGTTTCCTTTAATGAACAGAAAATTACTTTTATTTAAAAGACTTTCATTTACTCTATTGTACATTTTTCATCTGATGTAGAGAAAAATCAATTATTTTAAGAGTCAAGTTCTTTCTGGCAGTTCATTTAAGTAAATCCTACTAAGTTAAATGACCATCAGTATTTTTCCCTTATTTATCAACTCCCAAGAAAAGTGCTATAATGTACAGAAGTGGAATATAATTTGCTGTTGAGGAAATGGCATTGATTTTCCTGTCGGTTAAAGACTGCTAGTTGGAATGCAAGAATAATATGTTAACTTCTACTTGACAAAATTTACTTGATAATAATTATTCTAGAATTGGAAAAGGAGGTGGCTGTTCTTGTATCCTATATAACCAGTCCATGCCTGATGTATTAAATGCTCAGGTGGGAATAGAGAAAGGGTGTTAAGTTTGGAATAATTATAACCAAAATAATAGCTTACCATTTATATGTGCATAATATTTTGAAATAAATAAAACGCTTTTACGTACATGACATAATTTAATTACTTACACATGCATTTTATAGAGTCAGGCAACTAGGTGCCTAAAAAGAAAAACCGCTTGCTTACTGAATTACATAATACATCCTAGGGCTTGTCTGCATTTGATCAAAACACATAATGCACCTATATCTGTTTCATTTCATGAGGTGCTAACCTTTGATTAGGTGTCCACAAAATTGTCAAAATATATAAACTTATATAAACAAAATATATGAAGAGCCCATCTTTTTATTTGTCAATCTGTCTGTATAGGTCCAGGATAGTGAAGTGAATGATCAGTAACTATTTTGTGTGCTGTTTCTCCCCAGAAACATTAAATAGTGAGGACATGCTTGTTGGAAATTGAGGGGATCCCCAATAGCATCCCTCATCACCCATGGATTCAAGGCCAGTGGAGAGGTAGACACGGAGTGAGGCAGAAGCTCTGGAGAATGGGGTTCCGTGGTGCAGTCACAGTGGGCTTCCTGGTAGCCTTACCCAGCCCTTGGGACAGCAAAAGACTGCAGGCCTGCTTCCTAGGGACAGAGCCTCTTGAGGTAAAAACAGTGGCGCAAGGAGCAGAGATGAAAGAAAATGGGTAGTAGAACAAGTTAGGCTATGGAGCCCTTTCTCCTCCCAAACTCACCGATCTGACACCTTGGCGGTGTGAGGGAGGTGGCAGAGGGACGCCAGAAGGACTCAAATGGATTTCCCACCATATTAAAGTCCCTCCACTTGGAAACGTGAGGCCTAGGGAAAGGAGAGTACCCCTAACTACTATCAATAAATAATAGGCTATAAATCCACAGCTGTATTTCTTTAACATATAATGTTGCATAATGCGACAGGTCTTTAAAAATAATTTTGTTAGAGTGATTTTGGCGAATATTTGTAAACGATGTGATTAAGCATACCTGTAAAAACAAAAAAGAGAGATTCTATTAAGAATGTATCATCTTAAATACCAAAACTGTTTGGGAGAAACACCTTCCTGGTTATTCCCTGCACTGTCAGCTACCTCAAGTAGTTTGAAAATATGTATTCAAATATTCATTGGAGAGCGGAAATCCACAATACTGCTAAAATGTTTGTAATTTCATTGTAGCAAGATGAATCTCAGCGCCCAGACATTGTGAAGACAGGCAGCTTTCTTTTACAAATGAACTTCATCTCGATTTCAAGCTTCCATTCCACTAGGGCATGGAGACCCAATCCCAGGCAATATGGGAATACTTCAGGAACCTTTTGAAACACCAAGACATCAGAGTGAGGATGAGGGCAGCTTCCTGACTTGATATCATCTACTCAGCTGGCATTCCTCATTCCTGAGGTCTTTAGGACTTCCCCCACCCTCCACCCACCATGGTCCACTTCTCTGGTTTTGGTTAAGGCCACCAGTGCACTCCATATTTTTCTTTTCTTCTTTTTCTTCTTCTTCTTTTTCTTCTTCTTCTTCTTCTTCTTCTTCTTCTTCTTCTTCTTCTTCTTCTTCTTCTTCTTCTTCTT